>NW_015622983.1:246533-310147 GCF_000320785.1 Rhodotorula toruloides NP11 | reverse complement strand
GACATCTCGAGTTGACAGCGCCGGCGATTTTGGCGGGCTCGTCAGTAGCAGAGAGGTGGCGAGGACAGCAGTGCGACGTCAGCGATTCGACCTGCGAGATTAGCCCGCGGAGAGGAGGAAGGAGACGGGCGACTCTCGCGAGATGGGGCGAAGAAGAGCGAGAACGACAACATGCACGCCATACAAACCATTCAATGTCTACGCCCGACGACCTCCTACTCGACGACGACCCAAAGCGGCCTTGACAACCTCGTCTCGCTGCCATCACTCAAGTCGACCAGGCGAAGTTGCTCGACGACGTGCGAGCCTGGCCGGATGGCGAGGAAGCGGATGCCGACTGATGCGCAGCTGTTCGGCGCGAGCGGGCTGTGTGACAACGCCGGTACGTCAGCGCCGAGCGAAGTAGAACCGAGAGCAAAGCCAGACTCACCCGATCCGGACATCGTTCTCGAGCGGGACCAGGCGCGCCACCTTCGCATCTTGCTCCGCTAGCAGCGACGCCGACTTGCGCCCTTTGACAGCACCAGTTGGACCAGCCGGCGCAACCTCTTTGCCCTCCCTCGCAGTCGCATCGCCATGCATGTGCTCGGGCGGCACGCCGACCGTGAACCGTTTGACCTGGTCGCTCTGGTTGAAGACAAACACCTCGACGAGTAAGACGTCGAGGAGGTTGACGCGGGGCATACGAGACGTGGCGAGGTTGGTGCGCTCCGCAAGCGCGCGGGCTGCAGCGGCGGAGGGAGCGGGTGAGAAGGCGGTGACGGGACTTGCGGGTGTGGCTGGACTGCCGCTCGGCGAGGAAGACGGGTCAGGCGATGCGGGAGGGAAGGAGAAGGCGGCGTGATGCGGTGTACCCGAGCCTGGCGAAGCGTTCGGATCTGGCGAAGGCGGCGCCAGGCCCGGCAAGGTCGGAGGCGGCAGGTTCTCATTCGTGCGACCGATGGAGGAAGCACCAGTTGCGTCGCCGGCGAAAGCGGCGGGTCGACGAGACTTGGCCTGCCGAAGCGGGACGAGCGAGACAGAGACAAGCACCTTGCCCATCGCCATGGACTGCTCCGGCTCAGCTCGAGGCACGTCCACTGCCTCGAGCCCAAGTCCAAGACTGGCTGGAGGCGGAGGCGCCGCGTGCTCAGCCGGGACAGGCGTAGCGAGGGACGACCGCCTCTCCCAGCTCGTCTCGCCATGACCGACACTGCCAGTCCTCGAGGGCGCGCCGTACTGAGACGGAGTCGCAGAGTCTCGTCCGCTGACGAGGTTGCTGACCCAGCTCGCTCGCTGCGCCGACTTTGGCCGCTCGAGCAAGCCGCCCATATGCGGTACGGGCAAACTCGACCGCTTGCCGTTTGGCGCAGACATCGGCGGTGGCGTCTCGGTGCGAGTGGGCGTGATGGACGGCAGAATTGAAGCGAGCGCGCTCGTCGAAGAGTTGGACACATCGGTCGCAGAGTGGCCGGCGTGCGGGAGGGAAAAGAAGCGTTTCGGGCCGGTCGAGGCGGAGGCGGAAGTCGACGGTGCGGGCGGGGAGAAGGGAGTCGGAGGGAGTGCACGAGTTGAAAGAGGTCGATCGGTGGATGTTCGACTCGGTACAGGCGGGTGAGGCGGGACAGGCGGTGGAGGGAAGCCGAGCGAGCCTTTCCGGGTCATGACGGGCGACCTGAGCGAGAGCGATGCGAGGGACGACATGGTGTGTCGCTTGGACCCGGCAACCGACTCGAATTCGACATTAGCCGCGGTCGACGCAGGTCGAAGCGGGAATGAGACGGGTTTTGCGGGGAGGGCCGCGGACGGCAGAACTGGCGCTGCGATCGAGGTAAGACGGACTGGAGGAGCGAGAGGTTGCTGGAAGATGGCCGGGCGAGGAGGTGAGCGCTGCGCGAAGGATGAGATGTCGAGCGTGCAATGCCATCGCGAGCGAAAGGCTGGAGTCGGCGATTCGCCATCGTCGTCCGTCGTCGCCCCATTCCCTACGTTCACCTCAACGGCATCTGGTACTGCATAGCCATCGTCTGCGACCGCTCGCCCCGACACGATTGGCCGTCCCTTGACGACAACCGTGACGTTCCTCAGCCAAGCACGGGCTTGTCTCGTTGCCGTATCGTTCGCGGCCGTAGCTGCCGGCACGAGGCTACCGCGCCGCTCTCCTTGCCCGACGCCTCCGACGAGGGCTGACGCCGCGCCATCTTCCGCGCCGAACCTTGCCGTGAAACGCTGCGTCGGGCTGCTCGCCACGGCGATAGGCACAGTACCGACGCTGCTCGAATCTTCGCGGCCGAGATCGCTGAGAATGTTGGTTGGCGAGGCGGAAGAAGCGGCGGAAGGGACGCGAGCGATGGCGTAAAGGAAGTTCTGCTGGGCGTTCGAGCCGCTGATAAGGATGGGCCAGTCTTTCGACACCGTGTCGCCCTTCGGTGCGAGTGAGCCGGACCGGATCTCGCGGACCTCGAGGTCGTGCTGCTGATTCGACCGCGTCGGTTGTCCCACTCCCGCCGCTCCTTCGACCGAAACCTCCAGCCCTTCCACCTCGAACCCTTCGCCCGCGGGAGCTCCGCGAGGCGCTGAAAGCTCGACTGCAAGCACCACGCCGTCCTCCTCATCTCTTTCCCAGACTCGTCCACCTTCTGCCAAGCCCAGTGCGCCGACGGGACAAGGGAAGGTCCGCATCTCGAGTCGGATTGGTGACCGAATGGGCAGCACCCGACGGATAGAGCGTCGAAGAGAAGGGTGGAGGAGAGATGCGTCGTTGCTGAATGCGGATGCGCCACCAGCGGAAGAGGAGGAGAGTGTGCGAGTGTGCGAGACGGAGAAGGAGCGAGATGGTCGTGGAACGGGAAGAGTGGGCGGAGGCATGGGAGGCAGGAAGGTAGGTGGCAGTCGCGAGAAGGGAAGGTGTAGCGGCGTCGAAGATATGGGGGCGAGGGCGGAGAGGAGGTTTACGTCTGCGTCTACGAGGTCAGCCGGGTACAAACGCTCAGATGATGGGTCCGCTCACCATCGTAGCTGTCAGCCATGTAGTCGTCGTCCTCACTGGCGGCTGCACCGCCCAGCCCGTCCATCGAGTTGTCGCCGACAATACCGCTCTTCGCCTTTTCCAGCAGTAGCGCTAGTCGCGGGTCATCTCGCAGCGAGACTGTGACGGTAAGAGATAGTCGAGGGTCGGCGAGATGAGTGCGGACGAAGGCTGTGCGCGACGAAGTGTTGTCAACAACGCGCTCTCGCAAGGGTCGAGACGGTTGAATCTCACCGACATCCGCGCAGAATTCCCACACGCCGACCCAGCCGCCTGCCGGTCGCTGTGCAACCCATGCGCGCCCGCTGCTCTCGTCAAACTTGACGTTGGCGACCTGGACGCCTCCTCCCGCTGTCCCGCCTCCGACGATGCTCGGTATCTCCTTTGCCTGGCCAGCGTAGTCTTCGCCGGCAGTTAGGGCAGGGAAAGGTGCAGGCGTGAGGGGGACTTTGGCGGCGAGACTGCCAGTGAGGGACGAGGTTCTCGTCGGTAAAGGCGGCAGACCCGTCGGGAAGGTGTTGGGCGCGCCCTCGACGAAGCTGAGGTCGGCAGAGAGGCCGAGGTGCGGCTGAGGAAGGGATTGACGAAGCAATGTCGCTGCTTGAGCGCGGGAGAGGGGCGAAGTCGAAGTCGAGGTAGAGGAGGGGGAGGTGGGGAGCGAGAGGACGAGGTGGAATGAGACTCGCTCGTCGAAGTACAGCGCTGGTCGCCGCTTGCTCGCCAGGAGTCGTTCCACCCATCTGTCCGTGTCCCGCACCAGTTGCTCGTCTGCGAGGCCGGCGAGAGTCGTTGCAGGCGGGGCTTCGGCGAGGAGGGCGGGCGAGGCAGAGAGGACGATGTCGAGCGTCGCGCCTTTGAAGAACGCTGCTGGGGAAGTCATCGCAGCCGTATCGAGCCCATTCAAGCGCAGTCTGTCACGGAAAGAGCGATGGGCGGTGACAAGTTCATCGACGACCCTCTCTTCCTCCTACCGCTCACTCGCAACTGCTTGCTACCGCTTTATTCGAGTCTGCTTGCCCACTGCACTTGTCGATATGCCGAAAAGAGTGCGCCCAACCCTCCGCAGACGCCGTCCTCACGTGCTCACCTCGCTCTCCTCCTCAGACAAGACGCCTACCTCGCCCGCCTTCCCCGTTCCTCCGTCTGCCAGTCGAGGTCATCGACATCATTCTTACCTACGCTTACGGCCCCGGAGACCCTTCCGAGCACGCACGAGTCCCTTACGCCGTCTTCTGCCGGCATCTCCAACCCTCATTCGCCAGATTCCTCTACCGCGATGCGCCCGTTCGCACCCTCCGAGCCCTGCAGCTCTTCTGCGCAACGTTGCGTCGACGCCCCGACCTTGCGGTCCACGTGCGAATTCTGCGCATCGACTTCCACGATGAATACTGGAGGGGACCAAGTCGGCCGGAGCCGGGCTTTCTCCCATCGTTCCCTGAAGACTACGAGATTATCGAGGCGCTCAAGTGTCGGAGGCAGGGACACGGTATCCTCTCCGGACAAGACCTGATGCAGTTGTGGTTGCAGCTTAGCGGGCTCCGCGTCCTCATCCTCGCACGCCTCCCGCCGGACCTCGAGACTCTCCTGTGCGGGACGGAATTGCAACAGCTCACCGAGTTGGAAGAGCTGCACATTGAGGAATGGCGGCACGAGCACGACCACGATGGGGTACAACTCAAGGCTCAATTGGCACGGCATCCGCGCCTGCGAAAATTGCACTTCCGCTACATGGAAGACATGCCGCCTCTCCCAAGTCCCGGCCGCCAGGATATCTTCAACGCCCAGATCAGTGCACTCAGCATCACCTGCGACCAAGGTGGATGCCCGTCACCCGACTTTGCCGGCCTTTTCCCGGAGCTTCGGGACTTCTTCGCCGTCACTGCAACGGAGGACGACCGTGTCTCGCGGTACATCGAACAACTACCGGCATCTGTTCGCACGATCGACCTTCGACGTACCGACAACAACTTGGGACCGCCGGAGGACGGTGACCCCGTTTGGGACGACGTTCTTTCCCTCCTTCCAGACTTCCCCGATCTCGACACGCTCTACCTTCCATACGGTACATTTGACAAAGAGGAGCTCGTCCCCTACCTACGCTCCTCCCGCATCCGGCGCATCGGCTTCGACTGGGACTGCCAACTCTCCGACGACACCCTATCACAGATCGTCCGACTCCCGCAGATCGAGCACATCACCCTTAACCATTTGCGTGAAGACTGGTACGCCTATTATCGCGCCGGGCTTCCCCCGATCAAGCAGCCTGGCATCTTGGATGCAGACTGGGCTGCGCTTCAAGACGTTGGTCGATGGAATCTGTGCTCACCCCAGTGGCCGGATGGTGGAACCTGGGAGGGTCTCCAGGCTTTCTTCGCCAAGGCGGAGGAGCGGGACGTGGTCGTCGACGGCACGGCACTCGCCATCAAGAAGCGCTACGAGGATTGGCGACAGGAACAGCTGGCGATCGTCGTTGAACAGGGCGTACAGCGTGGGGACTGGTCAACGGCAGACGAGTCGGACTTCAGCTGGCAGGAGATCAGGGACTACATGGCGCGGCAGTGGACGAAGGAGCGGAAGGAACACTTCATCACGCCGCCTGGCCCGGCGCCTCCGCCTTTGAGCTCGAGCTCGCAACCTCTCTAGACGCCGTGTGTCTCTCGCGTGCAGTGTACGAATAGCTTCTTGCTCCCCACGGCAGACGAGGAAGCAAAGTTGCGACGAGCGAGAGCGAGAACAACTTGAGATGCTTCGTTAGCTGGCCAGATTCGCCCAAGGGGCTCTTGAGAGTCTGCGCAAGAGTGAAAACGGCCTCCTCGTAAACTGCGACGCTGTCGACGAGGACCAACCTGCGACTTTGCCTCTTCTGCTCGTCCCGCTCACTCGCTGCTCCTTGCTACCGCTCCGTGACCCGCTTGACTGCCTTCTTCTGCTCGCCGGAATGTCTCTCGAGATACGCGCGCAGCTCGCACCGTCCCGCGACGCCTGCTCACCGCGCATGTCCCGCTCGCAGACCTCATCGCCCTCGCACCCCATCAACCCCTTCCCGCTCCTCAGGCTCCCGCATGAGCTGCTTGACATCATTTTCGAGTACGCCTACGAGGATGACAAGCGCCCGAAGCCGATTTGCCGCGACCTTCACCAGTTTGCCCAGAAGCGTCTCTTTCGCGGTGTCTTCCTAAGCAACCGTACGGCGCTCGCCACGTTCTGCGCATTCCTTGACACAAAGGCTGTTCTCGGACGATATGTACGGAGTCTGCGACTGTAGTTCAACAAGGAGACGCGTGCACAGCCGACCCAAATCACGAATGGCACGGTCAAGGCTGTCGACTTCGCCGAGCTTCTTCGCCGGTTGCCTGGCCTGTCGGAGTTGTGGGCTGCACACCTCGGTGACGATCTCCTTCGGGTCGTCCTTGAAGGGGGACTCGCGAGTCTCAAGCGTCTTGAGGTTCTTTCCGTCACTTCGGAGTCGCTACTTTCGATTGAGCAGCAAGCCTGGACCACCCAGCTCAAATGCCTGCCGTCTCTCTATCACCTGGACCTCGAGTATTCGGCGGCGCGAGTCCTGCTTCCTCCAACTGGCGCGTACGAGAACATCACGGTTCTCGTCCTTACCGACGACAACGTTGATAAGTGGCCGCCGTACGACTTCGGCACTGTCTTCCCAGGTTTGCGAGCTTTCGACGTAACCGAGGAGACCGGCATCAGCAGCTTCCAATCGATAGTGGCAACCCTGCCGCGCGCGCTTGAATCCTTACGGCTGACGAATCGGTGCGTGGATATCGACGACGGCGCAGCAGACCGAGGGTCTCTAGACGCAATCATGCCTGAATTCATCGATCTTGAACTACTCTACCTCTCCAGAGGCATTTTCACTTTGCCGAAGTTGGTGCGGTACCTTCCAACGGCCGCCTTCCTCGTCTGGCTCGGCGTCGGTCCGGCAGCACCAGTAACAGACGAGTTCCTCCTCCAGCTTGTCGATGGCACACTTGAGGTCTACCTCGAGAACTTGACGCTGGACTATGTCGACTGCGTCCGCGGGACGACGATGGCCAGCCAGAACTACGAGCTCAGCCCCGAAGCAGCCGACACGCCTTTCCACACGTATCCCGACTGGTTCGGTCCCGAGTGGCCGGACGACTGTACCGAGGCTGGCCTGCGCAAGGTGCTCGACGAGGCGGAACTGTCGGGAATCGAGGTTGACGGGAAGGCTCTCGAAGTCTTCGGCTGGGAGACGGACTACGATCGAGAGGTTCACAATGCCCTGCTGTCGTGGGCGCTCGAGACGGGCGACTGCACCGAGGCTGAAGATGTTCTGGGAGTAGATGCCGTCAACAGCTTCTTCAGGGACGTCGTGGGAGACTTGGGCAGCGATGATAGCTGGGATTGAGTGTAATATAAGTGTTCTCGCGCGATTTGGAGAACCGACGATGGACTGGCTCCGGGTTGGTTTGCGAAAGCGGCGAGACAACTCGCGCGGGTGGGAAAGTCTCTTCGTCGCGACACTGCGCAGCTCACGACCTGAGTGCTGAACGCTATAACAACAGCCTTGGCACTGCAGGAAGAATACGCCCCTTGGCCTCTACAGCTTCCCCTCCCTTCCACCCTGGACCTTCACGACCGCCTTCCCCCAAGTCTCCCTGCTCCCCAACGCCCTCAAGCCCTCCGGCACCGCCGCAAGTCCGTCGTAGAGCTTCTCAAAGACGGTCCCACGGATCTGCTTCTTCTCGAACATGTCGAGCAGCGCGCCCCAGACTTCGGGGACGACGTTGGGCTCGTTCTTCACGTAGGCGCCCCTGTGTCCCCCTGCAAGTGTCAGCAAGCCTATTCGTGGGAGAGAAGGGAGAGCAGTGCGCACCAGAAGACACCCATCGCCGAGCAGTTCTTGAGCAGGAGGAGGTTGGCAGGGATCTTCTCGATTGAGCCGGCGGCGAATCCGACGACGACGAGGCGGCCGTTCCAAGCAATGCACTTGAGCGACGGGACGATCATGCCGACCGGATCGTAGACTCTGGGCAGCAGGACGAGGCTGATCAGCGACGGTTCGGGAGAGGCGAGAGCGCGCAAACGCACACGTCGACTCCGTGACCCTCCGTGATCTCCATCACCTCCTTCTGCCACCCCTCCTTCGTGTAGTCGATCCCGTAGTCTGCGCCGAACTGCTTCGCGACGTCGAGTTTGGCGGACGAGCCTGCGGTTGCAATGACTTTCGCTCCGAGCGCTTTGGCGATCTGGACGGCGGCGAGGCCGACTGCGACACGGACCCAAGGTCAGGAAAAAGAAGAGTGAGTGCCGAAGAGCGAGAAGGGAGAAGTGTCGACGGAACGCACCTCCTCCAGCGGCAGCGTGCACAAGCACCCAGTCGTCCTCCTGCGTATTCGCGCGCGTCACAAGCGCCGCATACGACGTCGGGAACGTGATGTACAGTCCCGCCGCCTCGTCCATACCCATCGTCGAAGGGACCTCGAGCAAAGTCCGCCAGTCGATCTTGATCTTCTCGGCGTAGGAGCCTTGGCCGGCGCCGAAGACGCGCGTCTTGCCTGGGATGAAGTCGCAGCCTTCGGGAATGGGGGAGTTGGCGGAGATGACGCCGGAGAACTCGACGCCGCTGCAGGAATGGGAGCAAATGAGTTTGTACTGTGCCCTGTTGAGAGGCTAGTGAGTTCAACTCACGCGATCCAGGGGAATGGAGGCTTGTTCTGGTACTTGCCCTGCACTTGCAAGACTGTGGAAAACGAAGAAGCATTAGGACAAGCGGGAAGAAGCAAGAGTGTGCCGGTACGTACTGTCGAAGACTGCGCGTTCAAGCAGGGTCAGCGCGCCCGTTCAGCTTCTGACGCGCTGGTACGGAGGAAGCCTTCACTCACAGTTCAACCCTGCGTAATGCACATCCACCAAGACCTCGTCCTCGCCCGGCTTCGGTTCCTCCCACTCGACCAACCGAGACGGCAGCTCCTCCGGCTTGATGTACTTCTCGATGACGTATGCCTTCCTGCGAGTCCGTGCATCGTCAGTAAGCCGTCTGGGGGTGCGCAAGGGTGTTAAGACGAACATGGTGGGGAGGCGGTGGGGAGCGAAGCTGAGAGAGCGGGGACAAGGGCAGGCGGTTCGAGTAGCTGTGGCGGTTGTACAGCGGTCTCTAAAGACGTAACAAGCAGCAGCAAGAGCACAGCGGGGTGAGGAGAGGTGGAGACGAGTGCGAGCGATCCTCTTGGACCGGCAACTCGACACTACCGGTTAACCTCGCTCGGGACGGTTGTGCTGGCGCTCACGAGCATCGAGCACTATGCTAAAGAGTACCCAGCTAGACGCCGCACGATCGGATGTCCTGTTCTTCTTTCCCCACCTCCTCTTCCTCGTCGACTTGATGAGAATCGCTGGAACGGGAGACGAGGCGATGGAGACTGCGCGGGTGCTGCTATGACTTGCTGTGGCATGAGCTGGAGGCGATGTCGAGCCTGGCGTCGTTCTGCGGGCGTCGGCTTGCTCCTGTCGGTTCTGCGCAGTGCGCAGCGACGGAATCGCCGTCGTTTGTCTCCCGCTGTCGCTCTTTCTCCTTCTCTTCACACTCGAACACCGCGACAAGGTATGTTCTCGACGATGCAGAGTCGCTGGCGCCTTGCCGACATCCCGCTGACCTCCTGCGCCGCTCACCTCCCCATGCGCAGCTCTCTTCTCCTCAACGACCCCTTCGCCTGTCGCACCAGTCTCGCCGACACCATGAGGGCAGTCGCAGCCTGCCTGCTGCTCTCTTCGCTGGGTAAGCCGGCGCCGTGCTCGACGAACTGCATAACGAGCTGTTCGCTAACTCCGCTTGTGCGCAGCTCTCGCCGCCTCGCCACACCTTGGGGATTCCACCCTCGCTACTGCCGTCCCGCCGTACGACAACGCCGACGCACAGAAGCAGCCCGTCGTCGAGCGCAAGTTGGCCGAGCAGGAGGAGGCGCTCAACGACATCATCGAGATTCTCAAGCTCGAAGCTGCTGCCGCTGCGATGACCGAGTCGCACTCGCAGTTGCCGCTCGTTGCTGAGGCAATGAACCCCGAGGACTCGCCCGACGCTGCTGAGGCGGACGACATGGACTTTGACGAGGACCTCACTGCTCTCGTCGCCGAAGCGGCCGACCCCGAGGACATCGACGTCGACAAGGACTTTGCTTACATTCCCTACGAAGACTTCAAGCCTGACACGCACGACTTCGACGCAACGCTCACCGACCTCGCCGACCCGGACTTCGAGGCGTTCCCTCCGCCTCCCGAGCGCAACGACCGCCCATTTCCGCGCCCTTCCCGCGGCCCTCCGAAGGATAAGCACGACCGCCACCGTCCTGACTTCCCTGATAATCCGGAGTACCGTTTCCCTCATCCATCTCCTCCTCCCGACCGCGACATGCCCTTCCCGCCTCCTCCCCGCATGGGCCGCCGTCCGCCGCCTCCCCCTCCGTTCGGGCGTCGTCCGCCTGGTCCTCCCCCGCACGACCGTGAGCGCCATCCTGGACCTCCGCCCCGGCGCGGAGAGGAAGATGGCTTCCCTCCCGGTCGTCCGCACAAGCACCACCGACTCGAGCACGACGAGCATGAGCACGAGCCGCACCACCACCGCCACAAGGGCAAGAAGCACCATCGTCACTCGTTCTTCTCAACCGCTCGCCACGCCTTCTTCGCTTTCCGCGACAACAGCTTCTTCGACCTTGCTTGGACGTTCACGAAGCTCGTTATGATGGCGCTTGTTGGGAGGGAAGTTGTCCGCATGTGGCGTGAGATGAGGGAGGGGAGGGTGAGGCTTGACGAGGAGGAGGACAGGAGGGAGGAGTTGCCGGCGCCTGTCACCCAGGAGAAGGCGTGAGCTGGCCTCCTGCACAGAGCGTCCGCAGAATGCCAGCTACAGCGGTGTGTCCTACCCGAAGTCGAGCAGTATCTTCACTTCGTCCAGCCACAGACGCACTCGAATCATCCGCTACGTATCACACACCGCCCTTCAAACTGTATCACTCCTTTGTCACGACTCGTTACATTCGTGCTATGTACATGTCCTGCCTTGCGACGCGCACCTAACAGACAGGAGAGGCGAGCGACAACGCTTAACCCTTGAAAGGCCCGACGTTCTCCTTCCCGACAACCTTCTCCAGAATCGAGAGCGACGTCTTCCAGAAATTGTTGATGAGCTGCGCAGAGATTCGTAAGCGGACGCTGGCGGAGGGACGACGGGGAAGGCGGAACGCACCTCCGGGTCGGTCGCCTCGCTCGTCTCCTTGCCCGGCTCAGCCGGATCCGTATAATAGCTCCCGTTCTCAAACTCCCCGCTCCTCGCTTCGGGCGCCGTCGCAGCCCAAAGCGTCGACAAGGCTCCATCGTCCGGGGCGCGCAGGATCGGCCTCACGAGCCTCTCGACGACTTTGCCGATCGTTTCGCCATATGCGGGCTTGACTTGGTCATTTTGGCCTGTGGCGACGCCGCCTGGGTGTACAGCGTAGGCCAGGACCTTGAGGGCGGCTGGAGGTATTTGTCGACGAGAGCCTGCGGAAGAAGGTCAGCTTTGGCTACGTTGACGGAGGGTGCGACAGCGCACCTTCACAGTCAAGATGTTGCCGAGCTTGGTCCTGCAACGGGACGAATCAGCGCGGAGCACGGCGAAGGAGGACAGCGAGACGTACCTTGCGTAAAGGTTGCTCGGCCCAACATCCTTCTTAAACTCCTCCTCCGTCGCAAACCTACTCCCGCCCCACTTCTCGCTCGGTCCGCCGAACGTGAATCGGTGCATCTCGCTCGCCATCGAGATGAAGCGGACGTCGGCGTCGGGGTTGTTGCGGGAGGTCTTTTCAAGGATGGGAAGGAGCTGCGAGAGGAGGAGGATGTGCGTGAGGCAGTTGATGGTAAGGTGCGAGCTGCAAGGCGAAAAAGGCGAAAGCTAGTCAATTGAAACGGATTCGCAGGAGAAGAATCGAAGACAACGCACTCGTAGCCGTCCTTCGTGAGCTCGAACGCGTTCACACCGAGTCCAGCGATCGCCAGGAACCCGTCAAGCCTGTCCAGTTCTCCCGCAAGCGTCTTCGCAACATCCGCAACCTCTTTCAGATCCGCGCCCTCCATGTGCCTCCATTCGACCTGTCCATCCTTCGTCGCCCCGTTCGCGCTGTTGTCACGCTGAGCTCCGAACCCTTCTTTGTAGTCGTGCGGAGCCTTGTCGAGGTCGCCGGTCTTGATGTACTCGCAAGCGGCGTCGCCCGTCTCCTGCTTCGAACCGAGGAGGATGACACGTCCGCCTCGCTTGAAGAGGGTGCGCGAGACAGAGAGACCGATGCCGTTGGTGCTGTGAGCCGAGAACGAGTGAGCAGATGGTCGAGGGAGTTGGAGGCGCAAGGAAGACGCACCCTCCCGTCAGAACGTAGACCTTGCCGCTCAAGTCGGGCACCTTGGTCTGGTCAAACTTGCTGCGCTGGAAAGAAGCGACGATGTTGCTCATGGTTGATCGTAGCTGGCGTATTTGCTGAGTGCTGAGGAAGAGAGAGACGCGACGTCGACGGGCTCAACGATCGGTATCGGTTGCGGGGTCGGTACAGGCATACGCAAGCGTCGAGCATTGACGTTGGCCGTCGGTGCAGGGGTCTGGCGGGTAGTTGAGAGACAGTACGAATGACTTGCGGCTGACCTTCGCAAGTTGGGGTCGCTGGACGTTCGCTCGTCGTCCTCCTCCTCCCGCCCTGCTGTCTGCCTGTCCTTCGATCTACAAGATCGCTGAATAAGCCTGCTGTGCTCCCAGTTTCACCGATTTCGCTGTCCGCGAGTTGCGGTGACGAAGTTGACGAGGCGGTGCTGGGCGAAGTCGTCGCTTGCTCTCGTTGCTCAACTTCTTCGCTTCCTACCACCCACTACAGCATGTCTCACGTCGTCGGAAAGCTATTCGGATTCCACTTTGCTCAGGCCAACGTCCCGCAACTCGTCGGCAAGCGCTTCATCGTAACCGGCGGGTGTGTCTCGTTTCACCTCGACAAGGGTCAGGGATGTGGATAACCCGTACTGTACACCTGGAACAGCACGAACGGCATCGGCTTGTCCGCCGCTCGCACGCTCTACTCTCACGGCGCAGAAGTTGTGATCCTCGGCTCGCAGGAGGGAACCGCTGATGCGGCTGAGGAGTACATCAAGACAGGTGACTTGAAGCGTGCGCCGAAGGACTACCAGGACGGATTCGCGGGCATCGTCGGAGACTACACGGACAACTCTGCGGACGGAGGAAACCAGAGTGGGGAGGTCTCGTCGCGCGTCGTCGACTTCAAGGACCTCAAGGCCGTCTCCAACGTCGGCAAGGAACTCGCCGAGAAGTACGACAGGCTCGACGGGTTCCTCGGCATCGCCGGACTCGGCGTCAACAAGTTCACCTTGACCGCCGACGGCTACGACGCCCACTTGACCGTCAACTGCCTTTCCCACATCCTCCTCCTCTCCTATCTCCTCCCCAACCTTGAGAAGACGTCACGCGCTCACCCCGACGCCGACGTCCGCATCGTGCTCATGTCCTCCGAACTCCACCGCAACACCTTTGGCGGACCGAGCGAGAACTGGGGCGGCAACAAGTTCCGCGACGCCGGCGAATTTGCCAAGGACGTCGGACCGGCGAACCTGTATGCGCGCTCGAAGGTCGGGCAGACTCTGATCGCCAAAGCCCTCGTCCAGCGCTACCTCCAGCCTCCTTCGAAGATCCTCGCTTACTCGACCCATCCGGGAGCCGTCGCAACGGGCCAGACTCGTCAGTACAACGAGGCGTACGGCGACGCTGTCGGTGGCGCAATCCAGGCTGCAGTCCGGCCGCTCATGCGCGCGCCTGACGAGGGAGCTCTTTCCGTCCTTTGGGCTGCGACGTCGGCTGAGGCGCGCACTGGCGGCTACAAGAACGGAGAATACTTTACCGACCCCGCGCAGGTTCGCTCCTTCCGTTTCCCCGGCTCGAGCGCAGCTGACGTTGTCCGATTCGCAGGAGGGCAAGCCTTCCAGCGAGGCGACCGATCAGGAGGTGCGTCCCGATTCCTCCATGGCCGCTCCTGTCTCTGCTGACTTAATTGCTTCGCGCAGCTCATCGACAACTTCTTCAACACCGGTGTCGAGGTCATCAAGAAGGTGGTCGGCCAGGAGGGCGTCGGCCACTTCTCGGCGTGAGCGGCCGCCTGGATGTAGTTTCACAGCGTACATAGAGCAACTAGCAGTCTCGAGCAGTCCACAAGGAGTTTGCGCGAGAGCCTGTGAGAAGCGGAAGGCGAGGAGGCGAGCGAGGTCCCGAAGGAGAGGTTGATCCTCCACCGCTCGCTACACCGCTGAGATGCTGTCCTGAGGGCTCGGACGCTACTACTGGACCCTGAAAAACTGGCGAGATGGACCCTGAACACCCATCGAACCCTCCTCTTTCCTACCCATCCTCCCCTCCTCTCCCGACTGATGAAGGTACAGGTGGAGCGATGAGGGCTCAGGCGGGCGCAGCGCCGCTTCAGGCAGCGCTGTTACAGCCCAAAAGTCCCAACAGTGTGGCTGTCCTGCCTCCAACGGGTCCCGCCGACTCACAAACACCCGTTGTGCCGACACCGCCTCCTCCTATCACCCCTCGCTCGTCCTTCTCCCGCCAATTCGCAACTTTTGAGATCCCCGCCCAGCTCGTCAGGCCCGGTATGGAGATGCTGAAGGTCTCGGCGAAGAGTGCGCGGCGGGTCAAGCCGAGACGGGTTTGGCTTGAGTTGGCGAGCGAGACGCCGGAGGATGGAGAGATGGGACTTGAGGTCGGGATCGGGGTTGTTGGCGGTCAGGATGTGCGGTTGTGCTGGGAGAAGAATGGGGCGGGTCTCGGTACGCATGCTCGTCCTGCGTTTCGTCTCGCTCTGCTCACTCCTTGTCCTACAGGTTTCGCTCGGACGCCCACATACGCTTCCGTCCCGCTCTCCCGTGTCCGCGACCTCCGTTTTGCAGCAGCTGGCTCGCCGTACCGCACGTCCCTTCACCTCCCACCTTCGGTCGAGCCTCGCTGGGCAACCATCATCTATGCAGCTCCAGCCTCGTCCCGCTTCCTCGGCTCAGTCACGGGCGGTCCGACCTACAAACTAGCACACTTCATTGCCTTGTCGCCGCACGACCTCGACATCTTGCAGAAGACGCTCGAGGGATTCAAGGAGGGTCGACTGGCGAAGGGCATCTCGCATGAGGAGGGTGAGGCTGAGCAGGCTACGGACGAGCAGGACCGCGTGGTGCGCGAGACGGAAGTGCACCAGCTTTGTGCGCGTCTCGGGATGGGAATGAGCAGCTCAGAGATCAGCGAGGCGTTTCGAGTACGTCTCCGCTTACTTTCTCCAGACTGGCCGAAGACTGACCCAAGGTCGTCAGACGTCCGCCAGCCCGAACGACTTTCTCGACTTCAAGGCCTTCCAGACATTCGTCAAGCTCTTGAAACGACGCGCGGACATCGAGGAGGTCTTCTTGCAGCAGGTGCCGCAGGGACAGGACGGCCTGGACGAGAAGGCTTGGTCGACCTTCCTGCGTGACGTCCAAGGGGTGAGTCTCCCCGCACCTGTTGCTTAGTCTCGTCACTCACGCACGGCGTTCCGCAGGTCAAGCTGGACGACCTCGCCATCTCGCGGGGCTTCCTCAGGTACGCCGACGCCGCGACGAAGACCGTCACGCTCGACGGCTTCGTCTCCTTCCTCATGTCGTCCGACAACGCTGCTATCAAGGACGAGTCAAGGCAGGACATGACGCGACCTCTGCCCGAATACTTCATCAGTTCGAGCCATAACGTGCGTGCGCTCGATACGTCGCTCTGTTTCCTTAGCTGATACGGAATTGCTCGCAGACCTACCTGATCGGCAGCCAATTCCAAGGTCAGAGTACGGTCGAAGGGTATATTCGTGCGCTGCAGCAGGGCTGCCGGAGCGTCGAGCGTACGTCCCGCCGACGAGCGCCCCTCTGCAGAACCTGACCTGACATATTTCATCCCGCAGTCGACGTTTGGGACGGAGACGACGGCGAGCCAGCCGTCACGCACGGCCACACGCTCACGACGAAGATCCCGGTTCGCAACGTTCTCCAAGCGATAGCTCAATACGCCTTCCTCGCCTCGCCCTATCCCGTCATTCTCTCCGTCGAGGTGCACTGCGAGCTTGACCAGCAGGATAAGCTCGCGGCGATCCTGAACGAGACACTCGGCGACAAGCTCGTCAGTCGGCGGCTTGACGAGATGGAGGCGGACAAGGACATCGAACGGTTGCCGAGTCCCGCAGATCTCAAGGGAAAGTTTCTGCTCAAGGTGAGTCGAGGTCCTGGAGCATTCGGCCCATCCAAGCTTACCTTCCGCTTCGCAGGCGAAGAACAAGTTCATCACGACTTCCAATGACAACGGGTTCCCCGTCAAGCTCGTCCCGAGCGGCGACGACTCGTCTTCCAGCGAGCAGTCCTCGCAGTCGAGCTCTGATGGCGACTTCAAGAACAGCAAGTGTGCGCCGACGCTCCCGATTCTCTCTCTGCTTCGCCAGCTAATGATTCACTCCCCAGTCTACCGAGCTATCCGCCAGTTCCGCAGCAGCGACAGCGGCGCCACTCGGCCCTCCATCCTCCGCTCCCACAGCTCTCGTTCGTCATTCGGCGCGACACCAGTTCCGAGGGCCGCTTCACCCGGTGTCTCTCCGTCGCGCATCACGGAGAACGAGCTCTCGGTCTCACCGCCGGCCATGGGAGCGCCGCTGCTGTCGCCGCCAGCCTTGCCAACGAACCCGAAGGACATGGCCATGTCGCAGGCTCTCGCCAATCTCCTCGTGTACACGATCGGCGTCAAAGCGCGAGGCTTCAACAAGAAGGAGAAATACGCCGCGACGCACGTCATCTCGCTCGGCGAGAGCCGACTCACCAAGATGTTGCGAGACGAGGCGGCTCGACAGGACTTTGTGGCCCACAACCGAGGACACCTTACTCGAGCATATCCTCGAGGGAGCCGTCTGACAAGCAGCAACTTTGCACCGCACCACATGTGGGCGGCCGGCGTCCAGCTCGTCGCGCTCAACTGGCAGACTTTCGGTGCGTCCGCCGCTTCTCGCTTCGCCTACTGCCGCTGACTCACCTAGCGCAGATGTCGGCATGGAGCTCAACCTCGCCATGTTCGCTCGTGCCGGCCGTTGCGGCTACGTGCTCAAGCCAGACTTCCTGCGCAAGAAGGGCGAGGAGAAGGACAAGATCGCCGCGCTCCGCTCTGAGAAGTATCGCCTGGAGGTCGAGGTGAGCCTTCCTATGCTCATGGAAAGTCTTCCCGCTGACGCGCATCGTCGACAGGTTATCTCGGCGCAGCAGCTCCCTCGTCCTCGCGGATCGGGCACCGACGTGGAGCCGATGAACCTCGACCCGTTCGTCGAAGTCAGCCTCTTCGTCCCCGGGGTCGCCACGCCTCAGAAGCGTCGCACACCTGTCGTCCTGTGCGTTTGGACCTGATCTCTCCCCTGACACTCGCTGACTCGCCAATACTCAGCGGCAACGCCTTCAACCCGACTTTCCGCTCGCACTCATCCTCGACCGGGACGACGGCATCCGCATCCCGCTTCTCTTTCACCTTCTCGTCGCATCCCTCCCCCGGCATGCTCGACCTCGTCTTCGTCCGCTTCGAGGTGCTCAATGCCAAGGGAAATCCCAAGGCGGCGATGGAGGAGGGGAAGGGAGATGCTGTCGGCGCCTACACCATCGGCGTCGGCGCGCTCATGCCTGGTGCGTATGCGACCCGTCGATGCGCCGGCTTGGCGCCTACTCACCGTTTGACCCGGCAGGCTACCGCCATCTCCCCCTCTACGACTCAATGGGCGACCAGCACCTCTACTCGACCCTCTTCATCCGCTCGAAGGTCGTCCGTACCGGCCAGTCCGGCTAGACGCAGCGTAGGTCAACGGCCTCCTCCGCCTTCCGGCGCCCTCTTTTCGATACCCCTCATCTTTCGCACAGCACATATACCTCCGTATCGTCTATATCCTTCTTGTCCATCTATCAGCACTTCCAGCAGCAACATGTTCGCGTTCGTCCGTTCGTCGTTCTGCGCGGACAAGGTTTTGCGGAGTTCTGCGGATCGCCGGCTCCTCATGGGAATCCTGCTTGGCTACCCGAAGCGGTCCGCTGACCTCTTCTATCCTTCGAGCGCTCGCCCAGCTTGACGAGTGAGTGCTTCCGCCGATCTAGACGGTGCGATAGCTGACCGTTCCCTTCGAGCAGTGCCGAAGCCATCTTCTTCGCCGGGCCCCACCAAGGCGCCGAAGAACTCGACTGCCGAGGCCTCCGCCTTTCCGCTTCGTTACGCTGTGCTTGCTGTTCTGCTACCCGTCGCGCTCTGGCTGTACTATCCCTCCTCATCTGCGCCGACTCCGCTGCCGACCACGCCTGTCGCGCAGCCCGCCGCCGTTATCCCGGAAGCAGCTCGCTGTCCTGCACAGGTCAACCCGCTGAACGTGGGCGCAGACTGGCATCCTGAAGATGACGCGGCGTACGAGCAGCAAGCGGTGGAGCGGCTGCGAGATGCGGTGCGATTCGTGCGTTCCATTCCTCCGTTTCCTCCGTTTCCTCCCTGACTCTCTCGCGATCACAGCGCACCGAGGCGTTTGACGACATGGGCGGTCCAGAAGACCCGCGCTTTGAGATCTTCCTCGAGCTGCACTCGCTCCTCGAAGCGTCGTACCCGCGCGTCTTTGCCTCTCTCCAGGTCGAAAAGGTTCGCCGGCACGGCCTCCTCATCACCTGGCAAGGCTCCGACCCGAGCTTGAAGCCGGTCGTGCTCATGGCGCATCAAGACGTCGTGCCTGTCGACGCTGTGACGGCGAGCAGGTGGACGCACCCGCCTTTCTCCGCTCACCTCGACGAGCACGGATGGATCTGGGGCGTGCGTGGCTCTATTGGCCTATATTGCGCAGTTTAGCGAGCTGACGATTCCGCCTCACCAGCGGGGCACGACCGACTGCAAGAACACGCTCCTCGGCGCGCTCTCCGCTTTCGAGAAGCTCCTCGAGGACGGCCACAAGCCTACACGAACCCTGATCATCTCCTCCGGCGCCGACGAAGAGATTGGCGGGACACGCTCGGCGAAATATATCGCTGAACGACTCGAAGAGCGATACGGCCGCGATGGAGTCGCCTTCATCCTTGACGAAGGCATCTCGGCCATCGACCAAGCCTACGGCCTGACTCTCGCTCGGCTCGGCATCGCGGAGAAGGGCGCTGTCTCCATCAAGCTCGACGTCTTGACGCCAGGAGGGCACAGCAGCGTCCCGCTCGGCCCTCATACCAGCATAGGCATCCTCGCCAAGCTCGTGACGACGCTCGAGGAGAACCCCGAGCCGCCCATCATGCGCGAGGGCAGTCCGCTCTTGACGGAGCTGCAGTGCGCAGCCGACTACGGACAACTACCGCCGGCTTTGAAGGCGAGCGTGCGGGACCCGAGTCGCTGGGAAGCTTTGAGCAGGCAGATGTCGGCAAAGGACAACATCATTCGCGCTTTCATCGGCACGACGCAGGCTGTCGACCTCATTCACGGAGGTGTCAAGATGTGCGTGCGGCTCGTGCTGTTGCGGGTCGGAACCTGCTGACTTCGCTGGACTCTGCAGTAACGCCCTACCCGAGTTTGCGACCGCTTCCGCCAACTACCGCATCAACTTCCTCTCCTCCGTCAACGCGACCCTTGAGCGGCTTATCACCGTCCTCCGACCAACCGTCGACTCGTTCAACTTGACCTTCGACGTCCTCGGCTCACATGCCAACATCGACAACAACGTCGTCCGCTTCAACGTCTTGCCAACTACTGCGCATGAGCCGGCGCCGCTGACCCCTGCAACGGGTCCGGCGTGGAAGCTGATGGCCGGTACAACGAGGCACATCTGGGAGGGCGCGGTCGTTACGCCGAGCGGCATGATCGGTGCGTCTTCCCGCCTCGTCTGCCACGTTGAGCGATGCTGACTAACCGCCTCCCCTCGCACAGGCGGCACCGACACGAAGGTAGCTTCCGTATTGTCCTGCCGTTGCTGAAGGCGAACTCATGTCCTTCGCTCGCGCAGCATTGCTGGAACCTCACGCGCAACATCTTCCGCTTCGTGCCGTGCTCGCTCTCGCTGGCGCTGAACTTGCACACGGTCGATGAGCGGTGCGCTTTCCTCTTCTCCGCTTCGACCTTGCTCCGCTATCGCTGACCCAGCTTGTTCCCCGCTGCAGTCTCCACGTCGACGCTCATATGAGCACGATACGGTTCTACTACAAGCTCATCCAGAATCTGGAGGGTTGGGAGGCGCCGTGAGCGGAAACCGCTGTAAGGAAGGTGCGAGCTGTAGCGGAGCAAGACGGTCTGTTGGGTTCAGTCTTCTAGAGCGGAGTACCAGATGCCGGCACTACTGTACGTATTACTTCATATCGGCGCGTGACGCTGGCCACGGTTGCAGCTTGCGAAGGACCGCATCCAAGCGAGAAATCCGCTTTCACTGAATTCTCTCGCACTCGGAAGCTCCGGCTGGTCTTCGTAGGGATTTTGCTTTGGTCAAGGAACCCCATTCTTGTCATCCTGAGGCCGGCCGACGAGTTCTGGCAACCGTCGGCAAGTGCGGCAGCCCCTCTTCCTCGTCCACGACCCAGAAAGACGAGTGCGTGCCCGGCGAGATTCTGCAGAGCCTCGAACTGACCATAAGAGGCGCAGTGGGCAAGGAAGAGTCGCTCCCGCTGACGGCACCCGCCCCCTCGTCGCTCGAGACGACTCGCACCTCGTCCACCCTCTCCCGCCGCGTCGCTGCGCTCGCCCTGCTGCTTCCCGTAGCCTTCTGGATATCGTCTCCCACCGACGCTCTCGCCGCGTTCCCTGTCGGCCATCCCTGCCGCCATGAACTCGCTCGTCTCGCCAAGGGCGCTTCTTGCCCCACACAGGTGGACCCGCTGAATGTCGGCCCCGACTGGCTGCCAGAGCAGGACGACGAGTACAAGAAGCTTGCGACGGAGCGCCTGCAAGGGGCGGTCCGCATCGTGCGTCACCTCGCTGGTCTCGCTTCTCTTCGACACTCACGCATCCTTCACTCTCTCCAGCGCACCGAGTCCTTCGACGACATGGCCGGTCCCGAAGACCCTCGCTTCGAACCATTCGGCAATTTGCACACCTACCTCGAATCGACCTTCCCGCGGGTCTACTCGACTGTGCAGGTCGAGAAGGTGCAGAAGTACGGTTTGCTCCTCACGTGGAAGGGCAAGGACGAGGGCTTGAAGCCGGTTGTGTTGATGGCACATCAAGATACGGTGCCGGTCCCGGCGGTGACGGAGGATAGGTGGACGTACCCGCCCTTCGACGCTCACCTCGATGAGAAAGGCTGGATCTGGGGCGTGAGTCGTCGCTCTCCGCTTCATCGAGGCACACTCGCTTACGATCAAGGATACAGCGCGGCACGGCCGACTGCAAGAACACGCTGATCGGCATCTTTGGCGCGCTCGACAAGCTCATCGAGGAAGGGCACGAGCCGACTCGCACGGTCATACTCTCGTCCGGCTTTGACGAAGAGATTGGTGGCTCCCGCTCCGCCAAATATCTCGCCTCGACTCTCGAAGAGCGTTACGGGAAGGACGGGATCGCCTGGGTACTCGACGAGGGATTCACGGGCGTCGACGAAGCCTACGGCCGGACGTTCGCGCGCTTCGGGACCGCCGAAAAGGGCGCAGTCTCGATCAAACTGGACGTCTTGACCCCCGGAGGACACGCGAGCGTTCCCCGTCGTGGTCACACCGGAATCGGGATCCTGGCGAAACTCGTCTCGGTTTTGGAGGAACACCCGGATGTGCCGCGATTGAGGGAGAGGAACCCGTTGTTAGGCGAGCTGATGTGTGCTGCGGAGTATGGCGAGGTCGATAAGAAGTGGAGGGGGCGCGTCAAGGACCCGAAGCAGTGGAAGAAGCTAGGGAGGGAGATGGCGGAGGAGGACGACATCAAGCGGGCGTATTTGAGCACGACTCAGGCTACGGACCTCATCCATGGCGGCGTCAAGATGTATGTCCAGCTACTGGTTCCCTCCAAGTCGACGAGCTGACGTTCTGTCGCCGCAGCAACGCCTTGCCCGAGTACGCCTCGGCCTCGATCAACTACCGCATCGACTTCCTCTCCTCCGTCAACGCGACTCTCTCTCGCCTCTCTTCCATCCTTGCACCGACAGTCAAGCGGTTCAACCTCACCTTCGACGCCTACGGCTCGCACTCGGACGTTGAGAACGATGTCGTCCGGCTGCAGGTGATTGAGGGGAGTGAGATTGAGCCGGCGCCGATTACGCCGACGGAGGGCAAGGCCTGGGAGCTGATGGCTGGTACGACGAGGCATGTCTGGAAGGACGCGATTGTCGGACCGAGCGGGATGGTTGGTGAGTTTGGCGGTTCACCGGCTCCCGGTGGTCAAGAAACGCTGTTGCTGACCATCGTCGAGATGCCGTTCCTCGCCTGCAGCCAACACCGACACGAAGGTACGGGCGAAGCGCTCCCGCGGCATCCGTAATCTCGCGCTGACTCCCCATTCGCCCCTGCAGTACTCGTGGCCTTTGACGCGCAACATCTACCGCTTCGTTCCAGCCTCACTCAAGCTCATTAAGGACTTCCACACGGTCGACGAGCGGTAAGTTAGCAGTCGCTCGCTTCCAAGCCCGGAACCTCGCTCCTCGCCGCTGTGTTCTGGCGCTCTTCGATCCAGAAGCGATACTGACTCGCCTCTCTCCACCAGCATCCACATCGACGCGCACCTGAACGGCATCCGGTTCTTCTACAAGCTGCTCCGCAACACGGAGGGCTGGGAGGCGCCTTGAGGAGCCCCTTCGCCCAGTCCCGCCACAGTAACACATAACTCGATGCAAATACAAGCGGTACATACAGTTCCAAGGGGTCTTCGTCGCTTTTACGACTGCACGGAAATGGCGAGACACGGCAAGATGGGGCGATGCGCGACATCGTTCGACGCCGGCTTCCGGAGAGTTGCTGTTCGCCTGCTCGCTCTCTTCGCTGGTTATCGCTCGTTTGTGTCCGATAGCAACTGCTACAATGGCAGACAGCTCGTACGGCACAGACGGCGGGCTGCCCGCAGACTGGCTCGCAGCCGCCGACGACTCGTTCACCGACCAGTCGTTCGACCCCTCGCTCGACGACTTTCTCGCACAGGACTCGATGGGACATGCACACGGGACTGACATCGGACTGCAGGGTGGGATGGGTGGAGCTGGAGTCGACCTGGGCTTCGACGGAGGGTCGCTGGCAGCGTTCGAGGGAGCGGCTGGCTCGAGCGGGACATCGTCGTACGGGCGCTCAGACGCAGGCAGCTCGCCCTACAACGTCTCCAACTACAGTTTCTCGAGCGCTGTCACGGGCAACACGAGCGCAGGACAGGACGTCGACGCCGTGTTTGGCCACTCGCCGCCGTTCTCGTTCGGAGCGGACTTGTCGAACCTCGCGTGCGACTTTGACACGAGCGCATTGCAGTCGCTCTTTGGCGAGCCAGTGACGCAGCAGGGCGGTGCGCAGACAGGCGCATCCTTCTTGTCGCCGTCGTCGGCCTTCTCCCCTCCCTCGTACTCGATCCCGACCGTCTCGCTCTCGCAACCAGGCGACGCACCCGTATACGCACTCGATCACGCCCAGCTCGCATTCGAGTCAGCCGGGTCCTCCCCTTCCCAGCAGCGCATCTCGGTCGACTTCGGCTCGCCCTCATCCTTGCCCTCCTCCTCCTCGCCTCCCTCGCTCTACCCCTCTCTCACAGCAATCAAACAACAAGTTCAACAAGCTCAGCGACCGCTCTCCTCCCTAGCAGCAACAGCAGGCGTCTCCGTCCCTCCCATCCAACCTACCGCCGCTCCTCGCGCAGGAACCTTGTTCTCCCTCCAACAAGACCCTGCGACACTCGCTGTACTCGCACAACATGCGCAGGGACGGACGATCGTCAATCGCCAGCAGCAGCGTGTCCCTGTCTCTGCTTCGCTGCCTGTCCCGCCTCAGGCGGTGCAGGTGCAGCAGAAGCCCACTCGCAGTGCCAGTCCAATGGACGTGATCGTCAACGCAGGGTTGCAGAACAACGTCCACCAAGCTCGTGCGTATCATCCCTCGCCTCTTCACCAACGTCTCGCTAATTTGTCGGTTTCACCGCGCAGCCCCGCTCCAACTCCTCAGCCACATCTCCTTCGACCGCCCCGCCGCCTCTTCGCGTTCTACCGCTGCTGGGAAGGGAGGCCGACGAGGAGCGAATGCGCAGGAGCAGCAGGACGAGGGGGAGGAGAAAGGCGGGAAGGGAGGGCCGGCGGGGAAGAAGGGTGGGAAGAAGTCTGAGAGGGGGCACAGTGCGTCCCTTTGCGCTTTTCGTGAAGAGTGTGTGCTGACTCAGGGGCGGAGTAGACGCGGTCGAGCAGAAGTACCGCAACAGCATCAATAATGCGCTTGCGACTCTTCGCGATACGATCCCCGCCTTGCGCCACCTCAAGCCTCTGCCCTCCGTGCGCCCTCTAGTCGTACGGTGCATGCGCGATACTGACCCACTTCCGCCCGCAGATGCCCACCTCCCGTCGCCGCGCCTCGCAATTCACGCTCGCCTCCGCCGCCGTCCCCGAGACCCCCGAAGGCCTAATCGACGGCGTGCCCGCAGCCAAGACCCTCTCGAAGGGTATTATCCTCACCAAAGCGATCGAATACATCGACTTTCTCCGCTCGACGCGGGACGGGTTGAACGACGATATTGAGCTTTTGAAGGAGATGGTGAGGAGTATGGTTGGAGGTGGGGAGGGGCTGGTGGAGGAGTGGGAGAGGAGGAGGGCGGAGAATGAGAAGGTCCGTGAGGAGGCGAGGAGGAGGCAGCGCGAAGAGGATGAAGAGGCGGAGGAGGGGACGGGCGAGGAGGAGGAAGAGGAAGAGGAGGTTGTTGCGCCGCCTGCGAAGGGTAGGAAAGCGGCTACGGCGACGTCGACCGCCGGCACGAAGCGCGGCCGGAAAGCGGATGGACCAGCTGCGTCGAAGAAGGCCAAGTCGTCTGCCTCGTCGGGCCTCGCGCCGCCTTTGACGTCCGAGTACAGCCGCGTCCAGGCGCTCAACGCGGCGCACATCGAGTCGCTTGCTCAGCAACAGCAGAGTGGTCTGACTGGCCGGCACACCTTCCCGCCTTCGCCCGTCTCGTCAGGCGACGAACTCGCCGTCTCGCCCGCCGCACTGCAGAACGGTCAGTCAGGCAACGGCGGACGCGTCCTCCTCGCCTCGTTCATGGGCGCGAGCTTCGCCGGCGGGATCGGGTACGACCTTGCGACGACTGCCGCAGTCGCCGAGGAGACGGTCGGCGCCTGGGCGGGCGGACTTGTTCGACGCGGCGTCCCGACCGACCCGTCTGCGCCGGCTTCCGCCATTGACCACGTTCACCCGTCCCTCCTCAGCGGTCTCGCCACCCTCGGGGCCGCGTCGATCCTCGTCGCTCTCGCCTATCTGCTCTACCCGCTCTTCTTCACTTCCTCTTCTCAGCCCGCATTGCCGCCCCGCACGCGTCGTCGAGCACAAGCGGTAGCCGCCCTGTCGGCGCTGAGCTCAGCAGCAACGTCATTGTCCACCCCTCTTACCGCCGGCGCAGCACGCAAGTCCGCCCTCGACGCTCGTCGAGAACTGCTCCGCTTCGTCGGTGCACCACGAGCGGTCGCCTTGCCGTTCTCGATTGCGAAGGAGGCTGTCGTGTGGGCGATCAGGAGGGCGACGGGTTTGACTTGGGGAAGGGATGATGGGCATGAGGATGTCGAGGAGGCTGTTGCTTGGGTACGGATTGCGGAGATCGAGGCGAGCGTCGGTACGTTCACTCATATACTCACCGTTCTGTCATGTGCTAACGCTTTCTTCGGGGCAGGCGGCCGACTACCTTACCTCGCGCGCTGCTACACCTTCCTCCGCCTGTCCAACCTCTCCCGCTCTCCGTCTTGGCCTTCCGTCACACCCACAACCTCTCGCGCCGCCATCGATGGCCTGATCGCGATCCACCTTCTCGCACTTGGTCACGTCGGCGGCGCGAAGAAGACCTGGTCGCGCATGCTCGACAGGCAGAAGAAGCGCGAGTCGACTGGCAGCTCCTTTATCGACGTCGCGCTCAATCACGACTTCGAGACTGTTCAGCTGCTCTTGTCGCCGGCGACTCGGGCGGCCAAGGACGATGCGGATTTGGCCGAGCCGAGCAACACGGTGCCGCTTCTCGCCCTCGCCGAGGCGACTTGCCAGGACGCCCTTGAGGAGGTCTGGCGGCAGGTCCTCGTCGTCGTCGGCGATTCGACGACTTCCGCGCCGAGTTTGACAGCAGCCGCAGCCGTCATCGAGCTCGAAGACACGCTCGACGTGATCTACCGCACCACCGTTGACGGCTCGGAGGTACACGCCTTGGCGAGCATGGCCAAGGTCTTCCTCGCCTGCTACCGCGCCGGCTTGTCCGCGAAGGCAGGCGTCGACCTCTCGCAAGCACGGGAGCTCCTCGCCCGCCTCGCGCTCGAGACGAAGCGCGAAGGACCGTTCGCTCGACTTGCCTGCACATCGCCTTTCTTCCAGCTCCTCGCGCCAGCCGTCTCGAACGGCATCGACTTGTCCACCTTCTTGCCCAAGTCGCCTCCGACCGAGCCTACTTCCGATGTCGACCTCCTCGCGACCATCGTCCTCTCTTGGCTCCTCGTGCGCCGCCAAGCCGCCTCGTCGTCGAAGGCCCAGCCGGACGCCGCTTTGCACGCACGAGCACTCACCATCCGCCGCCTGCTTGGCCACGACTCGCTGAAGGCCCAGCTCACGCCCGACGACGATTCGAGCGACGACGAAGATGCGCTCGACGAGCAGGCCGTTCTCCAGGATGCCAAGGATTCGCTCGTCGACGCTTTGACGACGGTCGCGAGGAAGGCCGCTGGTCTCAAGACCGCGCAGGATGAGGATTCGGGCGTTGAGCTGGAGGCGGAGCTGGTTTAGACCGCTTTGTAGAACTATCTATTTCTCTCTGTCCATGTCGTCTGTATCGATGAGTAACGGATCATAATGCGATTGCGATGGGTTGCGAGTGCGAGGGAAAAAGCTAGGAAAACGACAACAAGGGTGAACGAACGAACAACGTGACCGGAATCTAACGCGACGGCTCAATAGTCTTGCGCAGTTGCCGAAGCTCTGCGATCTCGAGCATGCGCGCTCCTTGCGCCTTGAGCGCCTTCATCTCGTCCTTCGCCTTGCGCGCCAATAGTCGGTGGCGCATGCGGTTGTCGAGGGTTGCGACGAGTTTGGACGATGCGCTGGGCATAGCGGAGCGGTCCATGAGCTTCTCGAAGAGCTCGAGGGTATCTGTAGACGCGCATCGAACGTCAACGGAGCAGGTGAGGGAACAGGAGAGAGGGTAAACGCACAATGCGCATCGTTTCCGGCGTTGTGCAGCGCCTTCGGCTTGATCTCGACCTGCTCGCACGCCTGCAGCAATCCAACCTGACACTTCCTCGCCATCCAACCCGCAAACAGCGTCTGCGTATCAACAACCCAACACTTTCCCTCCTCGCTCCCGGAACCCAACTTGCGCAAGTCGTACGCAAAGTCGTTCTGGACGTCAAAGCCGAGCTGGTGCAGCGCTTTGAGGTCCATGTTCGGGTCGTGAAAGATGAGGTAGAGGGTTTTGCTGGTGGCGTAGTTGGCGAGCATGCCTTGGAGGAGGGTGGCAATTTTCCGCTGGTCGTAGACAAGAGAGCGGCCGAATTGGAAGAGCTGCGGGAGGAGCGCATGAGTGAACGGAGCTCGCGAAAGGTCAGCATGAGACGTACGTGTCGCCTATCCGAAACGTATTTGCTGTTCTTGCGGTGCATGTTGTCGCGGACGACTGGAACGGGAGGGTCAGCTACGGTTCAGCGGGGAGAGAGAGACTTCCACAACTCACGGATGTTCTGGTCCTCCCTATGCGGGTGGATCTCGCCCGTCTCCTCGTCCTTCTGGAAGTCGAGAACCGTCCAGCCAAACTCCAGAAGAACATCGTAATCCCGCTCCCAGAACTCGACATCGAGCGCAACGAACGCCGCATCGCCCGTTCTCGCTGCATGCTCGAACGCAGAGCGCAAAGACTCGAGGTGCATCCGTGCAAGGGCGACAGATTTGGCGTCTGCGATTGCGCGGGCGTCCGGATCTTGCAGCTTTGGCGGTACGGGAAAGTCCGGAGGGTAGACTGGATCGGGTACGTCGAAGAAATCGGAAGGTTCGGGCGTGGGTTCGAGGGAGGTAGGCGGAGTTGCGGTGGGTGTGGAGGAGGCGGAGGTGGAAGGAGTCGGTGTGAGGGAGTCGGCAAGTCGTGCAGACAGGTGGGTGGCGAATGATTCGCTCAATCGGCCATGCTTCTCCTTTGGCCTTCGCTCCCGCTTGCGCGGAGCCTGCGATGCCGCTTCCCCTCCTCGAGACTTGTCCTCGCGGAAGTCGAGACGGCGGACTTTGGCTGGCGGATCGGCGTTCATCTTGGCCACAACCCCTTGCTCGTCGACTGCGAGGCAGGAAATCCCACGATCAGCTACATTCGGACGACCTCCCATCTCGCGTGCAGAGGCGGAAGCGGCGACTCACTCTCGTAGAACTTGCCGACGAGCTCGTCAGGCAACTTGAACCGCATGAGGTGCTGTTTCCTCCGTTTCCTGCCGTGGTACGAGCGCACGAACGTGAGCGCTGCCTGAGTCGGCGACGGAGTCGACAGGATGGGTCGGAGCGCTGGCCAGAGCCACGCCGACCGCGCAAAGGGCGAGAGCGGCAGTGTGAGAGGTGCTGGAGCGTGTGTGCTGCCTCGTCCAGCACACCAAACCGAGCAACAGCAGACACCAAGAGCGGATGTCGAGTGAACCGTCTCCGCCAACTTGCGCTGAGCTCGATGAAGGTGTCTCGCAATTGCCGCAGGAATCGCTTCAAGCTGGACAGGGAGACATCATTGCGAATGATACAAGCAACACGGTGAGCAGTACACTTGATCCGAGCTGAAAGACGTCGTCCGCTCTCCCTACGCCGGCTCCTGCCCCTCCATCGCCTGCGCTTCCGCCTGCGCCGCCGCCATTCGTCGCTTGATGAACTCGCTGAGAGAAGTAGAGTGTCAGTCTGGAACTCTGGGCTGCGGATGGGGTTGAGAGCAGAACTCACCGAACCTGTTGATGCCCGTCCGCCGTCACGAACACCTTTCTCGCCTTCGGCAACTCCAACAACACCGCACCGATCTCCCTCGCATAGTTGACGACCAGTTCATAGTCGTGCGTCGACGAGAACTCTTCGTAGAGGTAGCCTTCGGTCGTCTGGATCCGCCGCCGCTCGTGCTCCCATAGACGGATCTGGTCGACGACGGTGATGGGGAGGAGTTTGTCGTCCGAACCTGCTTGGGCGCGCATTTGAGGGTGTGCGCGAGAGGCGAGGTACGAGATGATCTGCGGGCGGGCAGGCTTCAGCGAGTGGCACTGCGAATGGCTGAGAGGCGACGCACCTGATTCGCCGTGATCCCGTTCGCCAGTCCTCGGCGGATACTCTCCCGCGTGATGTGACCCGTCACAAAGTTGGCAAAGCGGGTCTTGAGGTGCGCAAACAGCCCAAGGACGGCGATCTGAAGCGGATTCGAGGTGTACGCGTAGAGCTTGTAGTTGGTCTCGAGGACGATGAAGCCCTTTTCTTCGTTCGAGTGGCGCGAGGAGACGAGTGGAGGAGCGGAGGAGGTGAGAGTGGTGGCGAGGCGGGTCGGGTAGAAGATGGGTGCGTTGCGCTGCGGGACCGTTCGGCGCTCAGGGTCAGCCGAATGAGGTGAGTGGCGAGAATCGAAACAAACGCACGTCTGGCAAGTAGACGAGTCCGTAGTCTGCCAGATCTCGCAAGACGCCGTGCTGGATCTGCGAGAGGTTGTCGGTCATGTAGGCCTGCGGGAGAAGCGAAGTCAGCTCCGGCCTTCACGAGACGAAGTAAGGTATTGCGTACCCGACCCAGCTCGAGCGATCCCAGCATGAAGAGAAAGCCGATGGTTTCGACAAGGTCCTGGACGTTGCCGAACGTCTTCAGCGATACCGCGACAAGGGCAGCTAAATGAGGGCTCACCTGCGACTCCTCCAAGTACACCAGCAGCAAGTCCCACAGTTGCGTATTGACGTCTTCAAGCAGAAACTGGAAGCCCTTCGACGTGATGCGCATGTTGCGGAGCGAGCGGGTCCTGCGGGTCGAAGACCGTCAACGTGGGCGACTTTCCAGGCGGGATAGGCGAACTCACGGCGAGTACATCAAGCCACTCCGCTCGAGCAGACTCAGAACCTTCTCGCCTGGCTTCTTTGCGCCTGCGTCCGATGCGACCATGAAGTGCTGGATTGTCTGCGAGCGAGACGGAGCTCGTCAGCTCACCAGCACGTCGAGGAGCCCTTCCATGCGTGGACGCACCTCCCACTGCACCTCGGCGTGTTCATCCAAGAACTGCGCCGTGACCTCCTCGTCCTGCTCGAGAGCCGGTGCGCCAAACGAGCCTTGCTTGCCGCTGCGCGAGGACGAAGCCGTTTGATCAGCCCTCGTCCTGCTCCTCCGATGGTAGCCGAGCACGACACGCACCCTCCTGTTAGCGCCATGCGAAAGCTGTCCCGGAAACCCGGGTTCATCTCCAGCTCCGTCTCCTCTTTCGAGGTGTCGGAAGGTCGGGAGCTTCGAGGCGTGATGATGTGTAGTCGCGCGAGCGCCGAAAGCGAGGAGGACAGATGTCTGTGTGCACGATAGACCGTCAACATGAGCTGTTCTTCACCCGCGAAGCAAGGAACCGGTACCGACCTCCGCTCGCCCTTGTCTCCACCCTCACTCTTCCGCTCCCGGACCCAGAGCGCCACGTCCCGCACTCGCACGACCTCTTCGTACCAGAGCATGTTCAGCACGATGTGCCGCGAAGTGACGGGGAGGAGCCTGATCATGATTCGTCGAGAGCGGTGATGAAGTGGGGAGCGTTACGAGGACGGCACGAGGGGTCAGTCGGGTAGGATGCCGGTGTAGCAAGAGAGCTGTACGCACCGAAAGATGGACAGGCAGCTCGCAGGCGAGGCGTACAGGCGCGTGAACATGGCTGCACTGAGTCGGTCGAGCAGGCCGTACAAGTGGCTCGCATCGAGTTCGCCGGGCGTACTGCCAGCCGCTTTGTCTAGCAGGTCGTACGCCATAGCTGTAGCAAGCCGCTCGTGGTAAGTCGAGCAAGCGAGCAAGGTGGGAGAAGAAGGAGAGCGGTCGTGAGGAGGGCAGGCTGACTTCGCTCGTGCTGCAGAAGTTGTGCGGACAACAGCAAACGAGAGTGTGGCATTGCGGCGTCTAAAGCACGAACGCACGGCGATACGAATCTAGCCAAGAGTGGTGACAATATTCACAAGGGAGAAAGCGAAGGGCGGGAAAGACTGTCCGGTATGCGGCGAGTCGCCTGGCTTTTTGCTCAAGCGCAGAAGGCGGAGGCGTACTGGCTGTTGGTCGAGAACTGGCGGGTGCCGGGCGGGCACTCTGCGAGCGACGATGGCTGTCAGTGAGCGTGAGGGAGGAGCCGCGAGGGAAAAGACGCACGGAGAGCGCACTGTCCCTTGACGCAGATGGGCTGTCCAACGCCGTTGTACGACGGGGGGCAGACGTTGCCCTCCTCTCCGCAGTTGTTCGGGTCGTTCTTGTACTCGCCGCCGTGGTGCCCTAGAATGGACACACAAGTCAGCATCGAGATCTCCGACAATCGACAGCGAGGACGGGGAACGCACCAGGGTTTCCGGGCCTTCCGCCCTTGCCCCATCCGCGGCCGTTGCCTTCGCTGTTGTGCTCTCCGTGCTCGCCCGGGGGTCCACCGTTCTTCTGGTGCTCAGGGTGGCCACCCGGGGGACCGCGAGCCTCGAGGTCGACGTACGAGCGCATCTGCTTGATAGCATTGACCTTCTCGGCGCGGGCGTCGAGAGCGGCTGCGCGAGGGGTCAGTGTCATTGCGAAGGCGGTGGGTGACAAGCGGAGGAACGCACGGGCGGCAGCAACGGAGCCAACGAGGGCAGCGATAACGATGGCGAAGGAGATCTTCATTTTGGCGGTGTGTGAGACTGCGCGGGGAGGTTGACGGTGTCGAGAAGAGTTTGTAGCGAGTGCGAAGACTGGCGAGCGAGTGAAGGAGGAGAAGGAGAGAGGGAGAGAAGCGTCGAGAGTTGTTGGGCAAAATCGAGGGTGCCCTCTGGCCGGCGCTCTGAGCTCCGATACGTAAACTTGGAGTGGGCAACTGTGAATTCGTCACGGAACGTGTCCGTTCGCTCATCGTGAGCGTTGAAGCGTGCTCATAGAAATGAGGAAGTCGAGCAGTCCTTAGCGCGCTCGACGGCGGTCGTGGCGTTCGGAAGGGATCGCTCTGTTCTGCGGACTGATCGGGACCTTGCCGAAGTCGACAGCATTCGTTTGGAAGAGGAAGGAAGAGCCGCGAAAGAACAAGCGGTATCCTGGTCGACCGGCTCCACGTCGGCCGAAAGCGGCAGGCGACAGCGTGGCATCTCCTACGGACAGCACCGACCATTGTGATGGCGCTGGACAGTTGAAATGCCAGCGATGGCTCATCGAACGGTCATTTACGTCCTAAGCGCGGTCGATAGCCGCACGGCTGGACGGGCTCAAGGAGGGACCGAAGCGACGGCCATCGACGGCGAAGAGGAAGCGCCGTTCGCACGATGAGGCTGGTCGAGCTGCATCGACGTCGTCCAAGTGGCGTCGGTGTCGCTGCGTGAACGTCGCCGGCTGTTGTGGGAGCCTGTCGACGGACGCCGCAGCCAAAGTCGAGCCAGGCGGGGTGTAGGGCATCGCGCACGTCCGTAGGCGGAGAGCAAACTCAAAGCCCATGCAAGCTGTCCTTCGGAACCCTCCGCTCTCCGCCATCGCAGTCCCGCGTCCATCCTCCCTCGTCCTCCTCGCACCGGGGACGCACAGCTCCTTCGCACAGGCTGCAAGGGGCCCGCATCCATCCCGACCGTCTTGGGTTACGCAGCACGACCACGCGCGTAGGGTCGACACTCGTCTGGCCGATATAGCCCTCGCTCGTGCAAGAGGACCGATGCGGCAGGCTTCGGGAGCATGGCGGAAGGGGAGAAGAGCGGGGAGACGCTGATCCCGTTTGCGGGAGTTGGCCAGTGCAGCAGCGCAGTAGCTCTGTGCGCATACTCTGCAGTCTGCCAGGCCAGCAATGAGCGGAGCAGGGTGAACTGTCGAGGGTGAAGGTGTCACGCTCCCGATGAGGACCACCTTGGACCGCTCTCCCACGCTCGCACTCGCTTGATTGGGCTGCTTTGACGCTCAAACACGCTCTCGAACCGCTGTGAACTCGCTGGGACTGCTCTGCCCATCTCCCGCGCCGTGAGCCCTCCTCGCCCATCCTCCCGCCATTCTCATCAGTTGAACGACACTGACCCGCTCTCGCCACTCGCTAGGTCCACACGACTCGCCAGAACTTTTGTCTACCTGCGTAATGACCACCCAACACCGCCTCTTGCTCCTCGGTGCGACCGGCGAGACGGGGAAGCAAGCTCTGTCCGCCGCCCTCGCCGACTCCCGCGTCTCGCATGTTCTCACGTTCGGCCGGCGCGCCCCAACGCTCGACCCCTCCACTCCATCCTCCAAGCTCACCCATTCCTCGCTCGACTTTGACGCGCTGTTGAAAGAAGGCTCGGCAGGCGGACCCGAGACGAGCAAGTTGCGTTCGGCAGAGGCGGACAGCGTGTTGATTGCGCTTGGGACGACGAGGGCTAGTGCGGGGAGTGCGGAAGCGTTCGAGAGGATCGATAGGGAGTATGTGTTGAGTGCGGCGAGGGCGGCGAGGAGGGAGGACAAGCCGGATCAGCGGGTCGTTTACGTCTCGGTGCGTCGCAGCGTCTCCCATTGCCTCTACCTCAACGTGTGCAAACTGACGAGACGGTTCTTGCAGTCCACCTCGGCAAACTCGAGCGCTTGGTTGCTCTACCCCCGCTCGAAAGGCCTGACGGAAGAAGGCCTCGCCTCGCTCGGATACGCTTCCACCATCATCTTCCGCCCTGGCTTGCTCGTTGCGCCTGGCGGGCGTGGAGAGCATCGCTTTGCCGAGTTGCTGGCTGTGTGAGTCGAGGAGCCTTCCTTTCCTCCTTTCCGAAGCGCCGCTCGCTCGCCTCGACTTTCGTGCAGCGCGTAAAATCCGAGCTCGCTTATGAGGTCCGCCTAAGACATCGTTACTGACGGAACCCTTCACGCTCCCACAGCAAGACGATTCCTCACCTCCCGTTCGGCAAATCCACCCTCTGGATCGGCACCGACACGCTCGGCCGCTCGCTCGTCAATGCAGCAGTCGGCAGTCCGGTCGTCAAGGAGTACGGCAAGGAGGAGGTTCTGAAGGGCCAGCACAAGGTGTGGGCCGTGTCGAACGCGGATGCGCTCAAGCTGGCGGAGGCGGGCAAGTGAGTTCGTTGTAAGTCTCTTCGATACCTCGCCAAAGTCGACTTCGCTGTACGCCTGTTGTTTGTGCGCTCCATTGCAACCCGCTGTCGTTTGCCACCCAGACAGGACAGCAAGACGGAGAAGCGGAGGAACTTGTTCCGCCTGTTCCGCTCCGTCGAGTTGTCCTCGCTCAACTCGTCTGAACGTGGTCTTGCGTCGTCGTCAAGAATAGCAGCAACCCGTCGTTCCCTCGCAACCGGGCGACAGTCAGTCTTACGGAGCGGGTAAGTTCAGTCGAGAGCGGAACTTGGCCGAGTCCGCGCCGAGACACGTCCTCCTCGTCCTCGACCCGCTTCCTCAAGCGATGCACTCGCTCGCAGGCTGACACAAGGCCACTGATATGCTAGCTCGAGCACAGGAACACACTCGCGCAACCCCGACCCTCGCACACCGTGTGGATGTAGCGCTACCTCGCTCAACTCGCCTCGCACCCAAGAGCTGCTCACCTCTCGGCTGGACGGGGGCATGCTCACCGTTCCCTCGGCGTCGTCGTCGAGTCGGTCTTGGCATCCGCCGCTATCTGCTTCCAAGCCCAGCAGCGCCGTCACAGCTTGATCCCGTTCTCCTCACTCCAACTCGCGCCGTTTGATGCCTTCATCCTCACCAGCAGCATTCGACAAGGAGAAGCAGCTCTCCAAGACTCTCTCGGGCGCGACTGCAGCCGAAACTCACTGGTTCCTCCTCCCTCCCAAAGATGTCGCCTCACGCCTTGAGACCAGCATCGACGACGGCCTCACCGCCAACGAGGCGACGGCGAGGCAGAAGCGCGACGGGCCGAACGAGCTGATGGGCGGCGGAGGAGTGTCAATTTGGTCTATCCTTGCGGGACAGGTCTTTAGTGCGTTCCGCTCTCACACGCTTGACGACTTCCGCTGACAAGGCTCTCCCCGTAGACGCCATGGTCCTCGTTCTCGTCGCCTGCTTGGCCGTCTCTTTCGGCATTCAGAGCTGGATCGAAGGCGGCGTTATCGCCGCAGTTATCCTCATCAACGTTGGCGTCGGTTTCGTCCAGGAGTACTCGTCCGCCAAAACGATGGACTCGCTCCGCTCGCTCGCCTCGCCCAACGCGCACGTCATCCGCAACTCCAAGATCGTCACCATTCCCTCCCCCGAAGTCGTCGTCGGCGACATCATCGAAGTCAAGACAGGCGACACCATCCCCGCCGACCTTCGCCTCGTCGAGACCGTCAACTTCGAGACGGACGAGGCGCTCCTTACTGGCGAGTCGCTCCCCGTCGCCAAGGACGCCAACGCTAGCTGGGCTGAAGAAGCCAAGGCCAGCGACTTTGACCCGCGCGACATCGGCGTCGGAGACCGCATCACGATGGCCTACTCCTCGAGCACCGTCACGAAGGGCCGCGCGAAGGGCATCGTCGTCGGCATCGGTATGAACACCTCGATTGGCGCAATTGCCCAGTCCTTGCGCGGAGGCGACTCAAAGGTCCGCAAGGTCCGCAGGAACGACGACGGCCACGCTCCGTGGCACCGCTACCCTGCCGCCTGGGCGCTCACGACGATCGACATCATCGGTCAGTTCCTCGGAGTCAACACCGGCACGCCACTCCAGCGCACGCTCTCGTGGCTCGCCATCGCCCTCTTCTTCATCGGATGCCTCTTCGCCCTCTTTTGTTTCGCCGCCAACTCGTTCCGCGGCAACAAGGAGATTATCCTCTATGCCATCGCGACTGCCCTCTCGATGATCCCCGCCTCGCTCGTCGTCGTCCTGACCATCACCCTCGCCGGCGGAACGCGCGCGATGGTCGCGCGCCATGTCATTGTCCGGAAGCTCGACTCCCTGGAGGCGCTCGGAGCCGTCACTAACATCTGCTCCGACAAGACGGGCACGCTCACACAGGGTGCGTCTGCCTCTTGACGATTTTCGAGTCCGAAATCACTGACCGTCCCGCTCGCTCGCAGGCAAGATGGTTGTCCGCGCCGCCTGGCTTCCTTCTCGCGGCACAATCAGCGTCGGCGAGTCGAACGAGCCATTCAATCCTACCATCGCGCAACTCTCCTTCTCCCCCTCTTCGCCCGCCAAATCCGCCGACCAAGCCGACAAGCCTGCGGCCTCCTCTCCCTCCTCCGAATCTGCTCCGCCTCCTGCAACAGCCGAACCAACCACCCCCGACGCACTTCTCGAGAAAGGCGGTTCAGAACTATCGACGCTTCTCAACATCGCCAGCATGTGCAGTACCGCCAAGGTATTCAAGAAGGAGGGCGAGGGATGGACGGCAAGGGGAGACCCGACCGAGTGCGCCATCCAGACTTTTGCGCATCGGTTTGGGTGGGGAAGGGAGAGGTGGATTGAGGGCGAATCGCCGGAGTGGAGTGAGTTCGCGGTTCTCGGTATCGGTAAAGTTGCTGAGCTGACTCGCCTTATCTCGCAGCTCAAGTCGCCGAGTACCCTTTCGACTCTGATGTCAAGCGCATGAGTGTCCTCTATGCCCGCAAGGAGTGCGTCTCGCCTACCCTAGTCTCCATCTCCTCGCTGACTCGCCTTTGCCCGCAGGAAGCAGTTCGCCTTCATGAAGGGCGCCGTCGAGCGTCTCATCGACGCTTGCTCGCAAATTCAGCTCGAAGACGGACCGGCCCCTATCGACGACTCGATCAAGGAGGAGATCTTCGCCAACGTCGAAGCCCTCGCCGAGCAAGGCCTCCGCGTCCTCGCTCTCGCCGCCAAGCCCTGGTCCGGCGCTTCCAGCTCGTCCGGCAACCCCGACCGCGCACAGATCGAGACCGACATGACCCTCTACGGACTTGTCGGAATCTACGACCCCCCTCGTCCCGAGACGAAGGGATCCGTCCGCATGTGCCACGAGGCAGGCATCCAGGTTCACATGCTTACGGGCGACCACGCTGCGACTGCGAGGGCCATCGCGCTTCAGGTCGGCATCCTCCCGCGCAACGTCAACTTGATATCGAAGGACTCGGCAAAGGCGATGGTCATGACTGCCGCCGAGTGCGTACAGCTTCCTCTCCTTCGTCTCGCCACGTTGCTCACGCTGTTTTCCGCAGGTTCGACAAGCTCTCGGACGACGAGGTCGACAAGCTTCCCCTCCTCCCGCTCGTCATCGCCCGCTGCGCTCCTCACACCAAGGTCCGCATGATCGAGGCGCTTCACCGTCGCAAGGCATTCTGCGCAATGACTGGCGATGGCGTCAATGACAGTCCTTCGCTCAAGCGCGCCGACGTCGGCGTTGGAATCGGCAGCGGGTCGGATGTCGCGAAGGACGCGAGCGACATCGTTCTCGCCGACGACAACTTCGCCTCGATCCTCGCTGCTGTCGAAGAAGGTCGCAGGATGTTTGCCAACATCCGCAAATTCGTCCTCCACCTCCTCGCCGGGAACGTCATGCAGGCGCTCACGCTCCTCATCGGGCTCGCCTTCAAGGACGAGAACGACTTCTCCGTCTTCCCCCTCGCGCCCGTCGAAATTCTGTGGATCATCATGATCACGTCGAGTCTGCCGGCGATGGGTCTCGGAGCCGAGAAGGCTGAAGTCGACATCGTGGGTCTCCCTTGCCGCTTCCTCTCGTTTTTGCACGCTGACAAGTTCCGCCGCGCTTCTTCGCTCGTCCAATCCTCCTGCAGATGCGTCGCAAGCCGCACAACGTGAGTACCGGATCCTTGCGCCCGGCCCGCCGCTTGCCCCGTACTGACCCTTCCCCCGCCTCTTTCACAGCTCAAGATGGGGGTCTTCGCTCCCGAGATCATCATCGATATCCTCGTCTACGGCCTCGTCGGCGCAGGCTGCTGTCTCGGCGTCTTTACCTTGATCGTGTTCCACTGGGGCAACGGCGACCTCGGCATCGACTCGAACAACAACATCTCGGGCAACCCGGGCTCGCAGCTCGTCTTCGAAGCTCGCTCGGCGACGTTTGCGACGATGGTCTGGATCCTCTTGTTCCTTGCCTTCGAGTGTATGGACTTGCGCCGCTCGCTCTTCAAGATGGACCGCACGCCTGAGCAGTGCGTTCCTTTTCCGTGGCTCTCAACAATACTGCCGAACGCAGCGCTGACCCTCTGTCTTCGCACATTGCAGCCGTTACACGCAGTGGCTGCACGACGTCTGGGCGAACCAAATCCTCTTCTGGTCGGTCGTCGGCGGCTTCCTCACGCCCTTCCCGCTCGTCTACATCCCGGTCATCAACGACGTCGTCTTCAAGCACAAGAGCATCTCGTGGCAGTGGGCGCCGGCCTTCGTCGCGACAGGCATCTTCATGATCTTCGCCGAGGGCTACAAGTACGCCAAGCGCGCCTTTATCCGCCGCCGCCATGCGAAGCACCCCGAGGAGGACGACGGCATGACGGGCGTGTTCTCGGCGTGGAAGACGATGGACCCGACGACGCGGGACGGAAAGGACGTCGTGTAGAAACGAGTTTGGCGGATTCTCCCTTGCAAATAGACTTCCAACGCTATTCGTCGAGCTCCGCCTGGTCCGGCTTCCCCTTCTGCACTCTCCTTTGTCAAGTCCGTCGCTGTGAAGCAGTCTGCGAGCGTCCAACAACCCTGCCTGGCGAACATCTTGCTGCGGAAAACCCTTCTCCGTTGCGCGACTTCGTGCGGACGCTCAAACAACCTCACAGGCTGCGGGCTCGCTGCGGTCGAGGGCTGAAGCCAATTCAACCCTCCTCAAAGGGAAAGGCGAGCTCGCGAATGACTTCATTGCCCCCCTGTCGCAGCGATCCCTTTGCTCTTCTTGTGCTCGAGGAGGAAAGGGTTCCCTTTGCCAGCTTCCTCTCACTCAGTCCTCACTCGCCAGCCTTGTAAGCTTGCACACAGAGCTTCAAACAGCTCCGTATCTCACGCTGAGCTTTACCGCGTCGTCCCAGCAACTTGCAGGCCCACTTCACCTCCTCGCCCTTCGACCTTCCCAAAGTTCATCAGCCATGAAGACCACCGCCGCTATCGTCTCCGTCGCTGCCTTTGCTGGCCTTGCTGCCGCTCAGCTCCCCGCCAATGCCCCAGTACGTTCCTGGGAGGTCGAGCGGGATGCGGTGAAGACGAGGCAGTGTCTGACCCTTCCACTTGCGTCTGGCAGGGCTGCGCGACTCGCTGCTTCACGACCAAGGTCATGGAGGCTAGCACGCTCGCCCCCGGCGTTTCGCCGTCCGACATTGCTGGTACGCCTTCGCTCACCTCCTCTCGCAGCCCCTCGGCTTCAACTGACGGAAACGCCCGTGTGCTCAGGACTCTGCCGCAGCGCCAACTTCGTCCAGGCCTACGTGAACTGCTTGGGCGACCACTGCACCGGCAACGACTACACCACCGGCATCACGCTCGGTCAGGCTGTCTGCGCCAACGTCGGCGCTTCGCTCCGTTCGTCCACCTCTCCTCCTTCGTTCCCTTCTTGGTCTGACACGCTTTCTTTCGTACAGCCTCAACCGGAGTCACTGGTTCGGCCACCGATGTCCTCCGTACCCTCTCGTCGGTTCCCGTTTCCACCGGCTCCGAGACCGGTGCGTTCTTCCAGACGTTGCTTCCTGCCTACCAGGCTGAATCTCTTCTCGCGCAGCCTCGGCAGCTGCATCCTTCTCGAGTGCTCTCGCCGCAGCTGGCGGAGCTAGCTCGGGCGCTTCGATGAGTGCGTTCAGCTGTCCCTTCCTCGACCCAGTTCTCCTCACTCACGCTCACCAACACTCGACCAGGCGGCTCGTCTATGGCTTCCGGCGCCTCGTCGGCGGCCGGTGGAGCCGGCGGTACGTTCTTCCATCTCTTGCAAATTTGCCGAGCAACTCATCCACATCCGCTACAGCTTCGTCGGCCACCTCAGGTGCTGCTGGTGCTGCCTCGACTGGCATGTCCGGCGCGAGCGGCGCCGCATCGACCGGCATGTCGGGCGCGAGCGGAGCTGGCTCGACCGCGACTTCCGGCGCAGGCGGTGCCGCGTCGACCGCCACCTCGGGAGCTGGCGGAGCCGCCTCGACCGTCACCTCTGGCGCGGGTGGTGTCCTCTCGACTATCACGAGCGGCGCTAAAGGTGCGGCCTCGACTGCGACCGGCGCGGCTGGATCAGCTGCTTCGGCTGCGACGGGTGGCGCCAAGGTTCGTCCTTCCTGTGCTTTTGTCTTCCTGTGGTGTGTCCAAACTGATGAGCATGTCTGTCCACCATCGCAGAGCGCCGGCAACAACCTCTTCGTCCCGACCGCCTCGCTCCTCGGCGCCGTCGCCGCTGCGATCGCCTGCTTCGCCTAAGCGTTTCGGTCGACCAGCCTGAGGCGTCGAGCAACCGACATCGACGATCGCTCAAACCCGGACTCGCAACCCAAAACCCACAACTTATCTCGTCTAATATCGCCCGCCCTCAACTCGTCCTGTACATTCTTCGACAACCAGCGCACTCTACGCCTTTCTCTTTCCTTTCTCGACGTCAAATCAAAGCAAAGTATAGTCAAGCTGTAACCCTTTTCGTCGGTCTTGTAGCCTTTCTCGCCGTCCCTCACCTCGTCTCTTCGGCTCTTGCCCTCATTCGCTTTGGCGGATGAGACTGGGAGTGGAGGACGGGTAGTAATGGACGCTCTTTCGCTGTTTCTTTACAGTTCGTTGCGCTGCCTGACGTGAGAGAGGCTGCCTGCTGCTCGCCTTCGCCAGGAGGGTCGAGCAGCTCTTCACACAAGCTGCAGGTCGTGGTGTGACCTAGCCCACATTCGCTCACAAGTACCAGTCGTCCATCTTACGCCGCAACTCCAGCCCGTCCTTCCACCAAACCCCTCTCCGCCTCTCCCTCGACCACCCCTTCTCCTTCCCCACCCACCGACCATGTCCGCACCCGCCCCATCCGCGCCCGCGACACCCGCTCAAGCTCGCTCAGAGGACGTCTTGTCTGCGAAGGTGCGTCCGCTCCGCTTGTTGTAATCGCGGGGATTGGACAGAGGGAAAGGGAGGAGGGGGTGATGAGGAGTCGCTTGGTGGGAGAAGGGGTTGCGGGAGGAACTGGAGGAGCTGAGCTGACTGTTTGCACTCTGCATGTCTTGCACACGACTCGCCATCCTTCGCCCTGCTCTTGTTGTCCCCCCTTCACCTCCCTCCCTCCGTCATCCGGACCACCCCGACTCGCGACCTTCTCTTGTCGACCACCTGACGCACCTGACACATCGCCGGATCTCCTGCACTCTCTACCACTTCACGACCTACGCGCTCGCCGCGCCGCGTCCCGCTTGCCGCCCCGAATAGACGGACCTCTGCCTCTCGAACGCGCTCGTCAAAGCCGGCACAGGTCTAGCCGTCGGAATCGTCGCCAGCGCCGTCCTCTTCCGCCGTTCGTCCCCTCCTATTCCTCTACCCCCATTTGAGCTGACGAGAAAAGGCGAACAGGTCGCCCCTGGCCGGTCTTCCTTGGACTTGGATTCGGCTTTGGACAGGGTTACTCAGACTGCGAGAGGGTTTTCAACCCTGCTGCGGTACCGGGGTTCAAGATTCAGGGCGTTAAGGAGGTACGTTGCTTGACGGCGGACTTTCGGAAGGATGCAGGCGACCGCGTTCTGCGGGATGCGGGCGGGCTTGCTTCTCTTCCCGAGTAATCGCTGACAGAGGATATCCTACGCAGGCCTCGCCGTTCCAGCTCTCGTCACCCTTCGCGTCCGTCGTCTCGCCCTCGCAAACGTCTGCCGTCCCTCCCGCGCCCGCTCCTTCCCCTCCCTCTGCCTCCCCCTCCCCCGCCTCGTCCGCTGCGTCGCACATCTCGGACAAGGTCTCTCACATCGTCCACGACGCCAAGAGCAAGGCGTCTGATGTTGCGGCTGCTGCGCAGCAGAAGGCGAGCGAGGTGAGGGAGGTTATTGGGGACAAGGTCGACAGGGCCGAGAAGAAGGCCGAGGGCAAGGTTGATGCGCTCAAGGGTGACAAGAAGTGGGTGTGAGCGCTGGTCTTGGAGGTACAGCGGTGCGAGATGGAGTGGCGAAATGAGCAGTCGTTCGATTTATTCCACCGACCTGAGCTCGCGTCCTCGCTCCGGTTGCTCGCTCGCGAGTGTGCATGATTCGAGAGTGCCAAGCCGTGCGAGGAAGTCCTTGGAATGGCTCGTGCGCGGTTGTTGTCGGACATTGTCGTAGCGTGGTTCGACGTGAACTTGGTTCGCTCTCTCTCTTCTCTCTTCGTCGTTCTGCTGCTGTTCGTTGGGCTGAGGATGGGCCTGCTCGCATACGCTGGGACTGCTGCACTCGCCCTCGCAGGCTTGCTCGCCCTCGCCGTCGCGCTCAACGTCGCCTGGCAGCTCGTGCGTCCCCATCTCGCTCGCTCACCTCACGTCGTCGTTACTGACCCTCACACTCGCCTGGGACGGACGCAGCTCGCTCCGAGGGACCCGAGGAGACCACCACTCGTGTTCCACTATGTCCCCGTCATCGGATGCGCCGTCAGCTACGGCATGGACCCGCTCGGATTCCTCGACGAGTGCAGGCGGAAGGTGCGTGCAGCAGCTCGCTCGGGCGCTGCTCTCCGCTCGCCTTTCTCGTCAGAGAGGCAGTGGGCTGCATGTATGTCCTCCAGCTTGCTGACCTGCTTCGGTTGACGCCGACAGTACGGACCCGTCTTCACCTACCCTCTCCTCGGACGCAAAATCACCGCGACCCTCGGCCCGCTCGGTAGCAACTTTGTCCTGAACGGCAAGCTCGCGCACGTCAACGCCGAGGAGGCCTACACGCACTTGACCACCCCGTTCGTCCCCCTCCTTCCTCTGCCTTCCTTTCCTCCCGCTGACTTGCGTTCGTTTTCTCAGCGTCTTCGGTACTGAGGTCGTCTACGACGTCCCGAACCATGTCTTGATGGAGCAGAAGAAGTTTGTCAAGTTTGGGTTGACGACCGAAAACTTCCGCCGCTACGTCGGGTTGATCAGGCAGGAGGTGCTCGACTACATGTCGAAGCACGTCTATGCCGAGGGCGTGAGTCGAAGAGTCCTTCCTCGGCGGCGTTGCAGTTGGAGAAGCTGTTCGGGCGCTGATTTGAAGACGGATGACGTTCGCAGACCAAGACCGTCTCGCCCGGCATCGATGCCTTCGATACCTCGTCCGAAATCACCGTCCTCACCGCTTCTGCGACTCTCCAAGGCCGCGAAATCCGCGCCGCGATGGACAAGAGCTTCGCCCAGCTGTACCACGACCTCGACGGAGGATTCACTCCTTTGGTGCGTCGGCGTTGCTGTCTTTTCTTCCTTCGCTCTGAGCATTTCGAAGAGCGTTGGCTAATGGAAGCGCGACCTCGTATAGAACTTTGTATTCCCCAACCTCCCGCTCCCCTCGTACCGCCGCCGCGACCGCGCCCAGGCCAAGATGCGCGAGTTCTACATTTCGATCCTCGAGAAGCGCCGTGCTTCGACCGAGGAGGTGCGTCGAGCTCACTGGAACCGCTCAGCTTGCCGCGACTGACCTGCCTTGTCGCCCCCAGCCGGACCTCGACATGCTCACGGCCCTCCAGAACCAGGAGTACAAGACTGGCGAGCCTCTCACCGACAAGCAGATTGCGCACATCATGATCGCCCTCCTCATGGCCGGCCAGCACACGTCCGCCGCGACCGGCGCATGGGCGATCCTCCGACTTGGCGAGAACCAAGACCTCCAGCGACGACTTTACGAGGAGCAGCTCGAGTACCACCTCGACAAGGAGAGTGGGAAGCTCCGACCGCTCGAGTACGAGACGCTCTCGACTCCGCTCTTGAGCGCATTCATCAAGGAACTCCTGAGGATGCACCCGCCCCTCCACTCGCTCATGCGCAAGATCATCCTCGACTGTCCCGTCCCTACCTCCGTCGGTGCGCCCTCGGCCGAACCGCACGCGAGCGAGTCGTTCAAGAAGCGCAACGAAGGCGCCGAGTACGTCATCCCCAAGGGCGAGTACGTCCTTGCTGCGCCCGGGTACAGCCAGGTCGATGAGGGTATTTGGGGCAAAGATGCAAAGGAGTTTAGGGCCGAGCGGTGGTTGGAGGACGGGAATAAGGTGCCTGGCGAGGAGGACGAGGGCGAGGAGGACTATGGCTGGGGCAAGATCTCCAAGGGCGGAAAGAGTGCTTGTGCGTCTGGCGTTTCCCTCTCTTCCCACTCGTGGCGGTCGCACTCGCCCTGCGTCGCTGTGATGCGCTCGGTCGACGGATGCTCGCTAACCTGACACTGCTTGCTGCGCAGACCTCCCCTTCGGCGCCGGACGGCATCGGTGAGCCTTCTTCCCTCTCTCCACCAGCTAGGCCGCCTCGCTGACCACGCCCCTTTGTTCGCTTCGCAGCTGCATTGGCGAGCAGTTCGCCAACGTCCAGCTTGGCACGATCATCGCGACGCTCGTCCGCGAGAACACCTGGACGCTCGACCAGGACTTCCCTGCCAACGACTACACGGTGCGCACTCGCCCGGAGTGTCCGGTTCTGACAGGCCGCTAACATTGCTCGTTGCCTCGCAGACGATGATCGTCATGCCCGCCAAGCCCCGGAAGGTCACCTTCAAGCGCCGCGAGAAGGCCCTCTAGATTGCGTAGGCGGATGCACGTACAGCACGGCTCGTGAGAGTGTACTGGCGGCGGTAGAAGCAGGTTCTGACTCTCGGCAGGATGGACATTCTTTCCGGACACTCTTCCCTCTCCTCACTTAGATTCTCCTCTCTCCCACTCGCACGATATCCGTGCCAGCTCGCTCGTATGCAAAAGTATCGTTCCACTAAGTTAGTAAATCCCGCGGGTCTCGCTGCCTCGCTCGACCAGAGACGAACCGGAAGCACCCTCCTTGACCTCCACCCGCTCACCTGCTCACCGTGATAAGGGCGTGGTAGCCGCGCTGTGCCGCCTTGCCGCTGTGCAGCCGACACGGCAAGCCTGCTGACTGTGCGTCCCACTCCTGCGACGCCCGCTTGGCGTCCCCTCGCGCTCGAGTGAAACGCAGCGAACGGGCTCTCGTTTTCTCGACGAGCCATCGGTCCGCTCGGACAAGATAGCTTCGGTGCGGGTCACGAGCGGTGCTCTTGAACGCGGGGCTACCGTCTCCGCTCTCCGCAAACGAGGTGGCATTTGCCCCGCTCCGCCCTTCTTCCGCCTCATCTCTCTCGTCCCCTCGCGACTCCGCTATTTGCTCAATCCGCTTGTACTCGCTCACACGATGCCTTCTGTCGACTCGAAGGACTGGAAGTCTGCTGCAGACGCCAAGCGTGAGGCGTTCAAGAAGCAGGTCGACTCGTATGCCTACGCCCTCCCCAAGGTCGATTCGTCGACGCTCGATGTGTCTACCATCTCGCTCGACGGCGTGATGGACCCTAAGCACGTCCAGATCACCAACATGGAGGTCGGCGAACTCGTCGAGAAGCTGCAGAAGGGCGAGCTGAAGGCTGTCGAGGTCGCAGTGCGTCCGATAAGCTGTTCTTCGGCTCTTTCGCTCTGCTGACGACGCTCTCGAGTGCAGAAAGCGTTCTGCCACCGCGCGGCGATCGCTCACTCGCTCGTCAACTGCCTGACGGAGGTTTACTTTGACCGCGCAATCAAGCATGCGGAAGAACTGGACGAAGAGTTCAAGGAGGGTGGCCCTGTTGGGCCTCTCCAGTACGTTCGGACACTCTCGAGAACGTCGAGGTGTCGCTAACGAAGGCGCGCCTTGCAGCGGTTTCCCCATCTCGCTCAAGAACCAGATCTGCGTCGAAGGCGTCGAATCGAACATGGTCAGCGTCCTTTCCGTTCGCGTTTGCCCTCGTAGGACTGACAATTCGTCTCCGTGGCAGGGCTACGTCGGCTGGATCGGCCGCGTGCCGAAGAAGAACTCCGTCCTCGCCGACTGCCTCGTCCGTTCGGGCGCCGTTCTCTACTGCCAGACCAGTGAATTCTGTCCCGCTTCCTGCCCAGTTCTCACACTGACGCCCTACTCGCAGACATCCCGCAGAACCTGATGTCGACCGAGTGCATCAACGCCATCTACGGCAGAACCGTCAACGGCTTCAACCGCAATCTCTCCTGTGGCGGCAGTTCAGGCGGCGAAGGCGCGCTCGTCGGCCTTCGCGGCAGTCTCCTCGGCTTTGGATCCGACATTGGAGGCTCGATTCGCGTGCCGTCGTCGTTCAACGGGCTGTACGGTCTTCGTGGCTCGTACAACCGCATGCCTTGCGCGTCAAATCCTTCAAACCGACTCCTGGCTCAACTGACCGCTCTTTTTGGGACGAACAGATGGCGGAGCCGACAACAGCTGCCAAGGTCTTGAAGCTGGTGAGCCTCCGAAGCTCCGCCTCGAAGCCGGCCGAGCGCTGACTTTCGCTTCGCAGTCTCATCCGTCCTCGGCCCGCTTACGACTTCGGTTGAGGGCCTTCAAATTGTCACTAAAGCCGTCCTCGCCGCCGAGCCCTGGCGCAAGGACCCGTTCGTCCACTACCAGCCCTGGCGCGAGTCAGTCTACCAGCTCGAGGCGCACGGTGGCGGCAAGGAGAAGCTCTGCTTCGCTTTCGCCTACTCGAACGGACTCGTCAAGCCCAACCCGCCTTACTATCGCGCGATGGACATGACTCGCAAGGCTCTCGAGACGCAGGGACACAAGGGTGCGAAGCGCTATCTCCTTTCGCATCCGATCCTCTCGCTGACTTGGGACCGACAGTCATCGACTGGTCCTTCCCCGAGCCTGAGAAGTGCTTCGACATCCTCAGCCGCGTCTATGGCGCAGACTCGGGCGAGGACATCGAGACTGAGTGCGGCAGGTCGGGCGAGCCGCGCATGTACGGTCTCTGCCCGCCCGAGAACCCCCCTCGCATCAGCGTCTATCAGTACTGGCAGCTCTGCTACGAGCGCAGGCTGTTCATGGCGACCCAGATCGAGGCGTACGTTCCCTTTCTTTTCGCTGGCCGATTGCGAGGCTGACTTTGGCTTTCGCAGGTGGGAGGCGACGGAATCGCAGACCGGCACTGGTCGTCCCGTCGATGCTGTCATTATGCCGACGTCGCCGTACCCGTCCTTCAGGCATGACGACCAGCAGGATGTCAGCTACACCGTTCGTCTCGTCCTTTCCTCCGACCTTCCCAAGTTCCCGCTCACCGCGCTTTTGGTGCGCTCGCAGGGTGTCTGCAACCTGAACGACTGGCCGACCGCCGTCTTCCCCGTCACTCGCGTCGACCCCTCCGTCGACAAGCAGCAGCCCGCCCACACCTTCCACAGCGACTACCCCTTCGACAAGATCAACTACGAGCGCTGTGCGTCCAGCTCTTCCCTGCGAGATGCGCCGAGCTGACCCTCTCGCTTCGCAGACGACCCTGAGGTCTTCAAGAACGCGCCGATCGGCCTTCAGTGCATCATGCGCCGCGGCGAGGACGAGGCAGTAATCCGGGTCGTCGAGATGGTCGACGCCGCTCTCAAAGCGCAGAAGAAGGCGTAAAAACAGAACACAAGGGTATGTATCATGACTTGCGAATTGCGGTTCGATGCGAATACAACAGAAGTACACGGGTCTATCGTTGCGAGGTGTCGGAGAGGTGCGAGAGAACGAGTGATGCGAGAGAAAGGGAGTGGAAAGTCTATCGACGCCGAGGGACGAGGATGAGACGCGACATGCCGCCGAGGAGGATGTCTTCGATGACGACGGGCATCGAGTCACCGCGCGCCAGCGTCTCGTGCTCCTTCGCCATCTGGACCGTGCCACGGAGACCGAGTTCGGGGACGGTGACTTCCTGCAGCCACAGGTTGTCGACGCTACTGAAAGTCGCCTCGCGAAGTGCGAGTCCGGTGAGGTTGTTGGCGAGAAGGTCGAAGAGTTGCTGGTCCTCGTCGGAAATTATGCCGACGGTCTGAGGCGCGGTGGTCGCCGCCTTGAAAAGTTCGAGCTTCTGCTTGAAGACCCAGAGCGACCAAAACAGCGACGAGGTGTGGTCGAGGCGCTTTCGACCCTTGAGCGCCGAGGTGAATCCGCTGATGTGCTTGAGCACGGCCGACTCGTCGAAGCACGGGAAGACGCCCTGAGGAGTGTCGGACGGGAGTAGAGCGCTCTTGAGCTGGTAGTGGGCGAAGAGGTCGCCGTACCGACGCAGAGGGGACGTCGCGCGGATGTACCCAAACTCGTCGTGGATTCCCATGGGCCAGTGCGATCCAGGCGTGAGGGAGAGTGTGCCCGCCCGGAAGTCGACGTGCTTCCTGAGGACCTCAAAGGGCGGTGCGGAGCCCGTCTTGGGGTTGCGCATCTTGAGGATGGCGTCGATCGCGGCAGGTTCCGACAAAGGCGGTCCTTGCCCGCGATACACCATGGGGATCCCCTTCTCGACGGCGAAGCGCGCTCCAGCACGATTCGCTGCGACCATGATCTCCGAGACGAGGAGATGCGCCGGCGACTCCATGTGGTCCAAGACGCTGTCGTCCCTCGGCAGTCGCACCTCGACACGAGGCGGCCGCGCATAGAACGTCGGGACGCGCGCCTCTGACTCGAAGTGAGGCTCGAGAGGCGTCGGGGCGACCTTGACCGTGGCGACAGGGTACTGCCAGAAGATGGCGGTCGACTCGACTCGGCGGCGGAGCATGCGCTGGGCAATGCGGAGCATTGTTTCGAGTTGTCCGCGAGCCTTCGCGTCCGTCTCCAGCAAGGCGTCCTCCGTCGGGCGAACCACCTTCGCGCTCGCCAGCGCAGCCTCCTCACCCTGCTCCCACGGCCGATTCGCGACGAGCGTCCCCGGCGGCCTTGCCTGGAAGCCGAGAACCTTGTCGACTGCGTCGTACGTCAGCCGCAGGACATTGCGAACGATGCCGGCTTTGACGTCCACCTCGAGCGCTTCGCCGGTCTCTTCAACGACGCGCACACCGATGCTCAAAGTCCGCTGCTCGCCGCCTTCCTTCGCGCCGAGACTGAGGTGCTGGTCGAGAACGAGGGCCTTCGGCAGCATAGGCCAAGTTCGCTGCGGGAGGTACTCCGTGTGGTCGCGGACGCGAGCAAGTTGCGCCCAGAGATGCTCGGGCGGGAGAACCGTGGTCGGGTCGGCGATGTGCGCCCAGACCCAGCAGGTCTGCTTGCCGTCGCTCGTCGGAGGTGCGGGGACGATGGAAACGCCGTCGTCCAGCTCGAGAGCCGTCGAATCGTCTATCGTGAAGACGCGAGTCTGTCCGAAGTCGTGGCGGACCGAGTCGTGGGCGTCCGAGTCGTACAACTTGCTCGCCACCCGCGCCTTGGGGTTCCCGCCGTCTTTCGGAGCCTGGGAAAGCTGTTGCGCAACGCTTGAACCGATCTTGTCCCACGTCGGAAGCGTCGTCGCCTTGTCGTGTACAGTCCAATCCTCCCATGGCGCGACGACGCCCACCTCGCCGAGGAAGTCGCGGATGCGCGCCTTGTCAATCTGCGTGTTCGTCTCATCGAACGGCCACCCGTTCTGGGCGGACTCGCGGTCGACGAGCTTGACGAGGGCGGGAGCAGTCGAGAGGTGAGGTTGCGCTTGAAGGAGACGCGAGATGGCAAGCGTGTCGCGGAGGAAGGCGAAGATCGTCAAGTCGGAACTCGACCACTCGTTCTGTGCCCCGGGCGGAGGCGTAAACGTTGGGAGATTGTAGCGAGTCGTGTCGATGGTAACCGAAGCCTCTTTTCCCTCCCGCTGCTTTCGTCCCCATTCACGCAGCCTGGCGCACTTCTCCGCCCATGTCGCCACGCGCTCATCCTTCGCCCGCACCCAGCCGCGCACCTGCTCGAAACGCTCGACCTCCTTGGGCGACCGCAGATCGAAGCGGCCGGTTTCGCGGAGCATGTTCGAGTCGGCGAGGAAGTATTCCGGCTGGGAGAGGAGGAGACGGCACATGGCGATGCGAGTTGCGACGGTCGGGCGTGAGATGCCGAGATAGCGGATCGCCTTTTCGATGTCGATGCTCTCCGTAGGGTTGACGATTGAAGGCTCTTTGCGATCCCGCGCAATCTTGGCGCGGACGAGTTGATAGAGGTTGGAGCCGCCATTGAGAAGCAGCTGCTTGTACTGCGCATCGATGGCAATCTCGAGACTGCGAATCTTCTGCAGCATTTGCAGCCGCTCTTCGGCGAACGGTCGGCGGTCCATTCCCTCGGGCAGCTCTTCGGTCTCGACGCCGTCGAGTCCCAGTGCGTAGGCCTTCAGCCTCGAAGCGACCTGGGGGTCGACGAAGTTGGGAATGGCACGGCTGACGTCGTCTTCGAGGAAGATGTCGAGGATGCCGCTGGCATTCAGGATGGTGCCGACTTTGGCTGACCTTCGCGAGATACAGATGAAGATACCGTTCTCAAGCTGCGCGCCACTGCGAAGATGCGTTTCAGTAAGCACTCGTGCATTACGAAAGCGGCAGAAGCAACGCACCGGGTAGTCTCGATGAAGTCTCCCGGCTGGAACGTCGACTGAGTGCTGTGTTGGAGCCCGTCGGCCGACTCTGCATCCTCCCACAACCCGCCACCGAGATCCGCGCTCTCCGACTCGTGGTCAACAATCGTATCCTCTGAAATGCGAGCGCGACTGGTCGAGGCGGAGGTCGAGAAGCCTCGAACCTGCTGTCCGAACACGGCGCCTCGTTCTTCGCCACTACCGATCTGTCGCCGACTGCCTTCTCGTCGCGGAAGGAGGTCCTGCTGCGCGACGGTCCGGCCTCGCTTCGTCAAGCTATGCTCGACCTGCTCGACGTCGACAGGGACGGGCTTGCTCCGCGCATCCTTCTTGACCAGCCGCCGGGCGTACGCCGGAATGTCTCGTCGACTTGTCGGCTTGAAGCCGCTGGTCGAAACGTAGCCTTTCGCAACAGCCGGGAGCGAGCGATCCGCCTTCTCGCGAAGTTGGTGTTCGTAGGTTCCGTAGATGGCTGTTCGCAGTACCCGCTGGTAGATTTTGGCGTGAGGGTCCTGCTCAGGCGTCCCAGGGGCTTTGGGCGGCTGAGATGAGGAGGGCGAGGAGAGAGTCGAGGTCGAGGAGGTGAAGGTGCGGACGATCGAGGCGGTAGGTCGGCAAGTCGCCGCGCGTGACGAACTCGAGAGCATCGTAGAGGACTTTCTGCGACGTCTCAAAGGCCCTTGCTGGTGTGGACGAGTGGCGAGAACTGTCCGAGATGAGGAAGGTGAGAACGGCTCGAGAGAGGAGCGAACGGCGTGCGCACCTCGGTGGACCCGCCAGACACTCAGTCGACCACTCGCGGCAGCACTGCCAGCCCGAACAAACAGAAAAGCCGTGGAGAAGAGCAGTGTCGAGGGCGAAGCTTGCGGTTGACTTTCGATGAATTGCTCGCAAACGCTCGCTGGGGCCACTGCTGCCGCAAACATGTTTGGAGAGCACTATTGACTTGCTCAAGCTTATGCTCGAAGCGCCACGATACGAAACTTCGGCCGTGGCACTTCCTCGAGCGATGAGGAGCGAGGGCTGGCGGTGAACGGCTCGCGGGACCTGGAGGACGACTGAGGCTGCACAGGTGCGTCGCCTGAACTGTCCGGGCCTTTCCACACGCAGACTTGGACGCAGCGAAGGCGAGCAGAGCCCCTGCGTCCTCCTCCGCCTCTGTGTCTCCCCGTATGGGGCCAGGGTTGCCTGCCACGATACAGCTGCTATGAGACTGCCCAGTACATCCAGCCAAACCTGTCTTCACGGGCCAGGCGGTATCGAACGGCGAGACTCCTGCTCACGCTTGAGTCGCTCGCAACCCGGACTGACGAGGACTTCGACGGCGCACACTTTTACAGGGCGACTCTTCAGGCCGATCCGTCGACTCGACGACCCGCTCACCAACTACGACTGTGGGAAGACCCGGCTTCGGGCGGTGCGGATTCAGCAGGCAATCTCCAGCTTCAGCTCGACTCGCTTCTCGAACACGAGCACACGCCGGATGGTCCCGATCGACTCGCCTCTTCCAGCATCGCAGCTGTATCGACATGACGTGCGTACTGAAGATCAACTTCAGGCGGGACTTCCAGCGATACAGCTTGGAAGTCCAACCCCGACTGGGTGTTGGGACAGTCTCTCCGAGGTACGAGGCGGGATCAGGACGGTGATTCAGGCGTAGTAGCCCAAGCACTCTCTCGTACTGTCGTCAACACCACAAGGTAGGCCTTCGCCCGTGTCAGTCGCCCGTTCGCCCGCTCAAGCGAGAGAGGCAGTCTCTTCCTGGCTGCCTTCGCTCATGCTTTGCTTCCTAGCGCCTGGAGCTGGCTAAATCGTGAGTACTGTACTGCCACGCTCGTCTCGACGCCTTCACCCGCCGCCCTCGCTGGACTTGAACCCTCTCACTCGCCCTCTCGCCTCTCTTCCTCCTTCACTTCACTCGCTCTCGCCATTCCTTGCTGAATCCGCTCGAGCAGCTCACCATGCTTTCTTTACGCGCACTCAAGACTCCTGCTACCGCTCGCACGCCCTCCCACGCCGTCCTCGCGCTCTCCTCGACGCGCCTTTTTCGCACAGACCCTCTCGACGTGTCATCACCTTCTACAGCCCACTCGCCCACTTGACTGGGTGTGCGACGGCCAAGACGACTAAGGGATCGTGCTCGAATGGATGGAGCTGCGCGGCACGGTGCTGGGAGGACTCGCTGGCGGTTCAGGCTGAGCGAGGTACGTTTCCACTCGCGTTGCCTTCAACCACTCTGGCTGACTACTCTCACTCGCAGGCGAGCGGTGCGACTTGACGTTCAGATTGGCCAAAACAGACCGGGTGCGTCGTCTCAGCTTTCCGAGCTTTTCGATGGGAAGGCGAGTCCTGGCTAGACAAGCCTGCCGCTGGCTCTAGCGAGAAGCGCTTCTTGGCGAACCGAGAGGCGTGGTCGCACTCCTTCGCTCGTCCTGCCCGAGCGACCTAGCCGCTCACCCTTTGCGCAGGCGGGGGAAGGATAGACCGGGTCCAGGGCGGACCTCTCTCGCGGATCAGTAGGCTCCTCACGGATCGCCAAGGGGCTGACCGCGGCGCACCCTACAGAATCCTTCACCTGAGCAAGACGGTGAGACGTCCGCGAAGTGGGTGCGAACCTGCTTGCGAATCTCAGGTCTGTCGCCGTTTGTTCACTCTCTCTCTCTCTCTCTCTCCCCCGCAACTCGAAGAGAGCTGATTGGGGCTACTCCTCTTGCCAGTTTGCCGCCTCATCACCGCTCGACGAGCCCAAGCCTTGCGCACATCCCGCCGCTCCTCATCTCATGGAGGTGCGTGAATCCTCTTCCGGGCTGTTCCTGCTCCACCCCACATGCGCTGCGCGGAGTCGAGCGATGTGAGTGGGTACACATGGGCTACATCGTCTACGTCGACCGGTTCCGTCCGGGTTTTGCGTGCGCCAGTGCGATCAGAAGGCCAGTCGACGGCTTCTGGCTGGGCAGCAAGTAGCGTTCTTCTCGTCGAGGGAACGCCTAGCGATTCGAGTGTTATCGAGAACACGTCTCTTTTGTCGAGAATCATGGGCAGCGGGAACTGACGAGGTCGGCATTGACGCACCCAGGCATGCTCGCCGTCGACGCTCAAGCTGGCTCACTCGTCAAAGGTGCGCAGGTTTCCGTCGAGCCTTCCGTTGGTCTTCCTAAGAGCCGCACGATGACCCTGGACTGACTAGACGGCACCTGCGCACCTTTACTCTCGCAGACTCGCGGTCTCTCGCGTCGCACTCTCAAGCTCGCTTTCAAAGCAGGTGCGTCGGTCTCCATCCGGGCTGTCTCCGGTCCACGAGTACCAGTTCATGAAGCAGCCTATGCCTTCCACGATTACTACTGCCCCCCTGCCATCCTGATCAACGGATACCATCCGCACAAACGATGACACAGTCGATTGAGATTACCCGGAGACTGACAAGGTTGGCACCGACGCACCCAGCTCTCTCGCTCCACTTCATCAAGACGAACCTCGCCCGCTTCCAGTCGGGCTCGGCCTCTTCTGCTTGCCTACACCACATTCTTCGCATCGACTTGTCGGCGAGCAATTCGCTCTCCGCGTGCTCCTTCTCATCCGTTCTCCAGTACGCTGGTCTCTCTCGAGCTGTCGTGCGGCGGCGCCGTTGACCCGGGCTACCCGAACTGACAGAAGGCATTGGCGCCTCCTCACTCTCGCAGACTCGCTCGTCTCGCTTCCCCGCGCATCATACCGCCCCTTCCGAATACAGGTGCGCCGGTCCCCGTCTTAGCTGTCTATCTACTGTGGTTACCTCGTCGTCGTCGTTGATGGAGATGGTCGGTCTCGACCAAGGCTACCTTTGTTCCGCGGGACTTTGAGACGCTACAGCCGTCAAAATGATCGTTGCGGGCATCACGATCGCGTCAATAATCGACGTTCTATCGACCAGCAATCGTCACACCGCGCTCGAGAAAGCGCGGCAGAAGTACATGGACGCGGACTGACATGGACGGCACCGGCGCACCCAGGTTCAGCTCGAAGGGGGGTCCTTCGCTCCCGAATCTCGCAAGGTGCGCTCGTCTCAGCTCTTGGAAACGGTCGCGCTGAACTGACGCGTGCCTAGGCGCTTCTGCAGACTCGCGCTTCAGCTTGCTCATTCAGGTGCGTTAATCCTCGCCCGGGCTGCCCACCTTCTACCGCCGTCTGCAGCCGTTCTCTGAAGAGCGCCTTCATTCATATTCATGGACCTCGGCTGACGAAGGCGACATCGACGCACCCAGGTCTCGACGTCGGCTCGAGCGAGCGCCTCGACTCGCGATCGGTCGAGGTACCCACGTCTTCCTCTGTCTAAGCCTTCCTTGTGATGACTCTCGTCCCGTCGCAGCGTCTCATACCCGCGATCGAAGCGAGCTTGCCGATAGCGAATCGCGCAGGCGAAGCAGGAGGAAGAACGCTAGGCGTGGAAGGAGTCGACCTGGCCTGCAATGTCGTGTATCCGCGCTTGTCACGCTGGAGAGAAACAACTGCTCGTCACAGCTATATACGTCCTCGTCTCACAGTCTTCGGAGGAGGAGGAGGAGGAGGACGGGGTAGTCGGCGGGTGCTTCACACGCGGGCTGTACCTTGCGGCTAGTCTCCCACTTTTCTCGCTCGCGAGAACGTAAGCGAGGCAACACACTACTCAGCTCATTGACGACGTCCGTCTCCCTTTCTTCTCTCCCACTCCTCGCTCTCCCTCCTCCCTCTCACCCGCACCCGCTGCGAATGGAGCACTACACCTGTGGACGATACTGCTGAGCTTCCAAATCCTACTACCATGCTCGCCCACGCCTACGACGCCCTCGTCATCTCACAGACGAACCTCACGCTCGTCTCGATGAAGTCAGCACGGCAAGGAGGACAGCTCGCGAAGGATGGGACAGACATTGGGCGGCACTTGGAGGTTCAGGAATGCACCTCGGAGGCGACAACGCTCTCGCGCAGCGGGCGACACCGCTCGACGACCCGCTCACGCCTCTCTCCCACTCGAGGCTCACTCGATTTCGCCTCACGCGCTCTGGTTGGCTCAGAAGTGCTGCTGCTGCTTGAGAACCGATCGCTCGTCGAGCCACTGACCTCCCAACGCGCTCCACGGCCTTGCTGCACCGCTGGACCGCCTCACCCACCCTCGCCTCCTCTCCCGCCTCAACAGCTCTCACGCGCTCTTACGCCCTCGGACGGCCCGCCAGACGCCACCCAAAGCCTTGCCAAACACCAAACATCTCGAGAATAGGACACGGCAGCGCAGGAAGGAGCGAGACGGGTTGGGGAGGAAACGGTCGCTTCGACAGGCAAGTCGCCCTCTTCCTCATGTCTTCGCACTTGGATCTGACCCAAACGCCCCGCTCGGCAGGTCGAGATCGCCTCAAGAGATCACCCTCATTCGGTACGTCGCCCCAGTACCTCAGCCTGCCTGTTGCGCCGGCACTCCGCACCCGCGTGGAGCGATCCGGGTCGAACGGCAGCAGCTCTCTCCACTCCCCTCCTGCCCCTCGGGCACCTGCGACTTGCCGTCCGCGAATACCTCATCCACCAGCTCCACCCCAAGGGTACACCTTCCCTTCGGCTACGCCGTCCACATCCCTTCACCCCGTCCTTCGACTATCCTCGCCCCGTCCTTCGACTATCCGTCGCTATCGCCTGCGCCTCCGTCGGCGTACCATCATCATCCAGCTCCTCGATATGAGGTCCGATAGTCGTGCGAGAAGCGCATTCCGCGCCCTCGCCGCAGCAGCTGTCGTTTGCGCACGGCTTGACATGGTGCTGAGGGCGACGTTCCTCCCATAGGTTCTCGCTCCCGACGTCGACTTGGCGCGCTCGTCAAGACGGACAATGTGTCAAGGGCCGCCGCTCGTCAAGGCTCCCGCTCGTCAGCAACACAACTTCAGGGTGCGTGTCCCCGCCTTCTCGCTTCGACTTCGGGGCTGACGATTGGCCTCGCAGCTTGATTTCCTCGCCTCAAGAGGTGCGTTGCCCCAGTATCGAGCTTTCCGACCCTCTCCAGTCGCCATCGGCGGCCACCCTCTGTTCCGAAAAGGCGAAACTCCGACAACATCACGTCTCCTGCTCGATTCCGTCCGCTGCCTCCCACAGAACATCAACAAGAGCTAGTCTGCGTTTTAGGATCGACAAGATGCTGAGGGCGACGCACTCTCGCAGATCGTCTCGCTCGCTCGCCTCTTCCGCGGCTCCACCTCCAAGGTGAGGGTCCTCCTGATCCACTTCGAATCCGCCTCACTGCCTTTTCCTCCGCAGATCCGCCTGCGTCTCGATTGCCCCCTCGCCCCTCAACTCTTCTATCCCGCAACTCACGGTGCGTCGATCTCCGTCCGGGCCTTCCCTCTCCACCCCGCTGTGTTCCGCGCCAGCGCCGCGGTTAAAACATGGGCTACGCCGTCAGCTGGCTCCCCCGGGACCAGTAGTCGGGCTCTCGGCGCTCAGAAGCTCGCGCGTACCGACTTCTCGCGCTCGAGAGCGGGTCTCACAGCACTCGTCTGCGGCCGCACCCCCCGGGTCACGCCCGCGAGTCGCTCACACCTAGCATTCGATCCGCATCAATGCTCCGATCTGATGCCATGGGACGAGGGACTGACGAGGTCGGCATCGACGCACCCAGGTTTCGACTCGAATCGACTCGTCTCGGATTCGGCGTCGCCAAGCCTGTCGAGGTGCATTGGTCTCCGGCTGAGCCGCTCTCGATCCTGACTCTTGCACCTGCCTTTGTGCCGAGAACTGACATCGCCGGCACCGACGCACGCAGGCCTCGCTCGTCTCGCTCAACTCGGTCACGAGCTCGCAAGGTGCGTCAGTCTCCCCGTTCGAGCAAGGAGGATCTGGCTTCGCCGACAGACTTGACTAGCACGGGCACTGATGTACCCTTCTCCCTTGCAGCGCGCCTCTTTTCCCGCAAGACTCGGAAAGTTTCCGGGTGCGTCGATTCTCGCTCGAGCTGTCCAGAGACTACCTTCGCTCGCAGCATCGATATCTTCATGTTGAACATTATTCATTTGGCTGACAAGGGCGACATCGACGTACCCAAACTCGACCCGTTCACTCGCAGAGAGAGGTGCGTCGGTCTTTCGCTCGAGCTGCCCAACTTCTACCGCCGCGCGCAGCAAATCGCAAGGATCACGGACGAGACGAGCAAGGAGATGATCAAGAAGCCGGAAGACCTACTACAAGAAGTACCGTAGGCTGACAAGAGCAACATCGACGCACCCAGGGCTTCAATCCGCTTTTTCTCGTCGGGCGCACGGTGCGTTGATCCTCGCTCGAGCTACCCGTCCTCTCCCATCGTCCGCAGCAAGACCAAGACCGTCAAGATTACCGAAAAGATCTTTGGTTGACAAGGGCGACATTGACGCACCCAGATCCGCTTCCACTCGCGAAGGCAAGAGGTGACTAGATCCCCAACCGAGCTATCCCATCATCATCTTCATGGACGAAACCCGGTTCACGGTTCACGACGGAGCGGAACGGACGGGCAGAATGGCTCGTACAATGGGACTGACGGGACGGCATCTTTCGCACCCAGCCCTTCTCCTCCTCTCTCGCGCTCGTAGACTCGTAACAGGAGTGGATGAAACAGGGTTAATTCTTACATGACACGACGAAGAGGAACGACACGAGCGAGAGAGAATGAGACAAAGACACGGCAAGATGTGGACAGAACGACGAGCGAGAGAGGGCGGTTTTGGGCGCGCGAAGGAGAAAAGGAGGTGCTGCAATAGGTAATAGAGACAATGACAAGGGTCGGTTCGGTTCGAATGTGTTCAGGGAGAGAGGAGAACGTGCGGTCGTGAGAAGGCGGGTCGTGAGAAGAGCTCAGCGGGCGGATAGATACAACGAGCGTTGGATTCGGTTTGCGAGTTCAGTCGGGATGGGAGGGGGCGGGCTCAGTAGCCGCCTCGGAGGATCCTCTCCCCCATCGGACTCAACTTCCTCCCCTTCGCGCCTCCCCCCTTGCCCGGGGGCGCGAGCGTCCTTCCCCTTGCGCCCGACGCAGAGGGCTTGGTGTCGGTCGTGAGGGCGGGAGGGGCAGGTGCGGAGGTGAGAGAGCTGTGCGAGGGTGTGAGGAGCGTTGGGGCGGGGTGGGAGGTAGAGGGAGGAGCGGGAGCGGGTTGTGAAGGCTGTGCGCGAGTGGGGGGATCAGTACGGCTGGGGAAAGGGGAGCGAGCGAGAACGAGACGTACCTTGCGAGAGCCGAGTCCACCGATCGAGAACCGCCTGAACAGCCCGAACCCAGGTCCGCCTCCTCCGCCCGCCTCTGCCGACGAAGGCGTCTGCAGCGCCGCGCCCGCACTGACGACTCGTCCGAGCGGCTGCATCATCTTGAAGGGGTCGGTCGTGGGCGACGTCGACGTCGAAGGCGATCCAGACGAGGTCGAAGTCGTGCCGTTTGGAGGCGAGGCGGCGAAACCGGTCGTTTTGATCGTCGCGACTGAGCTCGAGGGGGAGACGGACAGGCCCGCAGAGGTGCTCGCTGCGCCGGCGGAAGCGAACGAGAGCGATCCCCGCCGCTGGAGGAACGAGTCTGTCGCGGGAGGGCTGCGCGGCCCGATTGCTGCTGGCGAGGGACCGGTCGAGCCTGCTCCCGCCGCGGGCCATCCCCACCTCGCTCCGCCAGCAAAGAGGCTGCTCGAGGCGGGGGGCGTCAGAGCGGGCGGAGGAGAAGGCGCGTCGTCGTCGTCTTCAATCGCGAGTTCGCCTCGCTCGAACGCAATCTCGGGACCTTCGCACACGCCGCCCAGGGTCGCCGAGGGCTTCCCGACCTTTCCATTCGAGACGGAGCGAGCCTTGCCGGTGTTTGTCGCGGGGAGAGCGGGTGCGGCGGCAGAGGAGGGCGACGACGAGGGGGTCGGGAGCGAGCCAGCCGAGGTTCCGGCCTCTGACGACGACGAGGGCGAGGTCGAGAGGCCCGGGACGGGGGGTGCGAGGTTCGCTGTGCCCGTCGCAGCGTCGCTGATGACGATGGGCCTGCCCTGGTTCGGGTGTGCGCCTGTCGAGGCCCTGCGGACGTGATGGAACGCCTCGCGGAACTCGTCCGAGTGCAAGGGGTTCTGCTGAGTCGCGGTCGAGCTCGGTGGGCTGAGAGCGAGTCCCTGGAATGCCTTCAGTGACTGTGAGAGTGCTGAGCTGGTGGGCGAGGTGGACGAGGCCTGGGGAGATGAGCGTGGAGAGGACGCGATGGGGACGGGCTGGGGCTGGGTGGTTGATCCCCTGCGCGAGTGGGTTGCGGTGTGTGTGTCCATGGCGAGCACTGTAAGCCTCTCGAGCGCTCTCACGCAGTCACAGCGAGTCCAAGGGAGAGTGACTAGCGCTAACCTGATGAGGCGGTCGGGAAGCGGGGAGTGGGGGATGGAATACAAACTCGCTCAATACAACATTGTAATGCTTGGACTTGTAATCCTTCTCGCTCACCAGCACGAGGTCGCCGTGCTCACTCGATCTCGCTCTGCTTGGTACTGCTGGGAGAGCACTCGCTGGACTCACATCGACAGCCACTCACCGCTCCAGCTCGCCACGGAGTACCGCGGACCGTCACTGTGCCTCCTCTCCCCTCCTCATCTGCTTCCCGCTCAAACACACCGCTGCACTCGCTGAACACGCACAGGATGGCCGCTGCGCTCTTGCGCAAACGCTTCAAGCGCACGAAACAACCTACCGCAGACCCCGCTCCGCCCGCTTCGTCTCTCACCGCTGAACTCGCTCCCTCGTCGGCCGCTCAGACTCCCTCGTCTACTCCACCACCCGCACCGACCGATCCACCGCCACGCTCCTTCGCACAGCTTGCGGATATCGCGGACGAGATTGTCGCGAGCAGCTGGGACCCGGGCTTGCCGCTGAGGCATTGGGTGCGGGCCGTGAGGCAATTGGAGGTCGAGCGAGTCTTCGCGCTCTTTCGTCGCGTTGTCGTGCTGAGCTGACAGAGTGTGGGAGTGGTGTGTGCAGGGCGCAGGTGTACCAGGAGGAGGGCAACTACGACGCGCGTCTTCTCCTTCCCTTCCCCTCCGCCGCTGCTAAATCTCTCCCTCCACCCGCTAGATGGCCTTCGTCCGCGTCGCTACCATCCTCAAGCTCCTACAAGACGTCCTCCCACGCTTGCACCCTGAATGGCGGACTTTGTCAGACGAGCAACTCGGCGCAATTCACCAGGTGAGTCCAGCCGTGGTTCAGTTCTCGGCATTCGCGTCATCGAGCGGGCACGAGTTGATAGCGGAGGTCTGTTGTCGCACAGCGCATCGCCACCTTTTCCGCAATCCACGCCTCTCTCAAATCCTACCTCGTCTCCCGCACAACGACCTACTATTCCTCTCTCCCCTCCTCCTCTTCCTCCCAACTCACCTCCTCTCCCTCACCCGCTTTAACGCTCCGAAATACTATCACCCCCGCCGCCACAACCTACACCGACTCGACCGCTCCTCCCGCACGCCTTCCCTCTTCTTCCTCGTCTTCTGCCGAAATGCCGAGTGGTGCGCACCCCAGACGTGCGGGGGCGCGGGAAAGACAAGAGGGAGAAAGAAGGACTGCGATAGGCGAGTTGAGGAGGGGGTTGGAGGGGATGAGAGGGTTGGGGAGGCCGCTTGTGGCGGGGACAAAGGAGCGGGTGGAGGACCTCAAGGGGGCCCTGCCTATCCCTGGCGACGACGCGGAAGAAGAGGCGTTTGCGAACGAGTCGAGGCCGACGGGACAGGCGGACTTGCTCCCTCGCGCTCAAGGTCGTCGAATCCCGAAACTCGGCGAGACTTTCGTCTCTCCACCTCCTCCGATCGCCGTTCCTGCCTCAGCACCATCGGCTACCCATGCCGGACCCGCGTACCCGTCTCTCCACGCGCCTACGGCGTCGACGTCCGGCCCAGCGAGGACGAACGAGCCGAGCGCGCCGTTACCGCTTCCTGGAGAAGGCGAGTCGGATGAGGAATACAGTGAAGAGGAGGAGCCAAAGCAGCACTACATTCCCCCGTATCCGCCCGTGCAGGCCGCCAATGTCTCGCCTCTCGCTCCGTCTTATCCTCAATACCTCGGTCCCTCGCCTTCGCCGCCTACAGCGCAGCACTACCCAAGTCAATTGTTGCAGTCTCTTCATGCTCCGCCGCAGCAGCCTCATTCGCATCCGTCTTTCCCGCCTCAGCCGCCTCAGTACCCTACTCCGCCCATCCCACCCATCCCGCCTGTCCCTCCCGTCCCGCCTCCCGCTTTCTCTTCCCATCCTCAACATCCTACACCGCCCTCAACCTATCCGCAACCGTCCTCCCAAACGCACTTGCCCGTCCCTCCCTTCCCCCCTCCTCCTCAGCCCTCCGCACCTCCCAACCTCCCTTCCATCCCCGCTCCTTCCGCTCCTCCTTTACAGCCTACACATGACGCGCCGCAAACGTCGACTGCTGCGCTAGGCCGATCGAGGAGCTTGAGTCTTGCGAGTACGGTTTCGAGGAGGATGAGTGGAAGGGAGGGGAGGGGCGGGTTGGGCGGGGTGGTGGAGGTGGAAGTGCATGAGGAAGCGGAAGGTGCGCGTTTCCTTCTCTGCCGCTCTTGTACTGTCCGCCGGAGATACTGACTCTCCTTGCATCCGCAGACCAAGACGACCCCTCCCTCGTCGCAACAACCGAATCCGGCGCCCCCCTCCGCACCCTCTTCCTCCCCGAACGCCTCATCCCACACTTCACCGACATCGTCGCAGCTCGAAACACCGCGCGGAATATCGAGACCTGCGGATTGTTGCTCGGTCGACTCGTGCGTTTCGCCTCTTCTCCTCCAACCTTCCTTCTGCTGACGGGTGACGGGTGACGAGGACAGGCGCGGGATGTTTTCACGGTTACGCATTTGTTGGTGCCGAAGCAGGAGGGGACGAGCGACACGTGCACGACGATGAACGAGGAGGAGGTGTTTGAGTTTCAGGACAGGAGGGGGCTGTTGACGCTCGGTTGGGTGCGTCGCAGCTTCTCCCCTCGCCACGCTAGCCAGTCGCCTCGCGCGATACAGGACGTCCAAAGCGGACCTAACGACTTCCCGCTCTCGACGCGCAGATCCACACCCACCCCTCCCAAACAATCTTCCTCTCCTCCCTCGACCTCCACACGCACGCCTCGTACCAAGTCATGCTCGCAGAAGCCATCGCAGTCGTCTGTTCTCCTCGCCACGACCCGAGTTTCGGCGTGTTCAGGTTGACGGACCCGCCCGGGTTGGAGGTGGTTGGGACGTGTAGAGGGCAGGGGGCGTTTCATCCGCAGTGCGTTCGGCCCTTCCTCTGACGTGACTCAGGTAGAAGAACGAGCTGAAGCGATTGAGCATCTTTGTGCCCGCGAAAAACAGCCTCGACCTCCCGCTCTACACTGATGTCGACAGCGATTTTGGCCACTGCAAGGTCCGCGACCTGCCTTTCGAGTGCTGCGACTTGCGGACAGGAGCGTAGACGGCGTGTAGACGAGCATAGACGTCGCCAGCGCAACGAAGCGGAAGGCGATGACCTTCTCAACTTCCCGCTCGCTCGATGAGGAGAGACGCCTGAAGCGGGATGCAGTGCAAGAAGATGGCTGCGTGGTTGATAGAACGACTAAGAAGAGCGATGAGAGGTGGCTGCGATATGGATGTCAACGATAAACAGTAAGGAATGCGAACGAGCGAAAGGTGCGGGTTGCTGACAGATGGGATGCGATGCGAGCGAGGCCTGCGAGATGGCATCCCGAGAGGCGCGAGTCGAGGGGTGAGAACGGTCACTCGTGCATGCGAGCCTCCTCCTGCTCCTTGAGCTGCTTCCTCCGGGCCCGCTGCCGCCCCGTCAACTTCTTCTCCGACCGCGCGCCCATCCTCATCGGGACAGCCGTCGTCTCCGCCTCGCGCTGCGGCTGAGCCTGTGCTGCCGAAGACTGCTGAGCGGCCGAAGTCGAAGCCATGACTGCCATGCGCT
>NW_015622983.1:115405-246522 GCF_000320785.1 Rhodotorula toruloides NP11 | reverse complement strand
GGTCATGGCGAGCGTCGGGTCAAGGCCAGAGGGAGAGGCGTGTGGAGGGACGTGAGGCTGAGGATGAAGAGGTGGAAGCGGCGCGTAGGACGGGTGCGAAGGAGGCGACGAGTAGGCGGGCGGATATTGAGGGATCGCAGCGCCGGCGTAGGTGTTCGCAGAAGAGCTGTAAGGAGGATAATGGTAGTGCGGAGGGTAGTAGCCGTGAGAGGGCGGAGGGTAACTTGACGGGTGAGGTGGGTAAGGAGCGTGAGGAGGAGGCGGATGCGACGAGGGGTAGTAGGGCGGGTAAGGTGCACTCGAAGGTCCTGGGGCATCTCGCGCTGGCCACCCTGTTGGGCCACTCGTCGTCGTAGGCGAAGGAACGTCCTGAGCCGGAACGAAGCGAGCTTGGGAAGGTTTCGCAAGCTGATCCGACCGGGCACGAGCAGCTTCGCCGGCTTGAAAGTCGATGCGGGAGAGAAGCGATGGCTGATCCTGAGCTGCTCGGACGGGCGATGCGGTCGGAGTAGGCAAGGAAGACGGTCCCATTGGCGCTCGTCCGCCGGGTCCGAAGGCGGATCTGCCAGAGTACGCTTCGCGCATTGACGAACGAGTAGGCGACTGCGGCTCAGAGAAGGTGTTGCGACGTCGAGGCGGAAGAGGCGGGCGGCTCGACGGAGTGCTCGAGTGCGCGGTCGACCGGACATGCGAGTGAAGCTGGTCGTTGCGTCGAGCCGAGCGACCGCTGATGTGGTAGCTGTCGTCAGCCTGGTCTGAACGCGTGTAGAGCGAAATGACGCACGACTGAGCGAACGAGCGATCATACGGCGCCGACTTGGGTTTCTTGCCCTCCCAACTCGGGCTGCGGACGGGACGATCAGCTTGGGAGAAGAGATCGTCCTGTAGTCGGTAAGCGTACCTTCGGACCGGCCTTTCGTCTGCTGATCTCCGTCGGAAAGTGTTCGTCGACGGCGCTGACGATGGTCCTTGGCCCAGCTCCGGCGCGAGCGTACTGACCCATCGAGGCGGCGCCTCGTAGCTGTACGAGCTGTGTGAGCTTTGCTGGCCGGACTGCAAGCGTGACGAAGCATGCGACGGGGCTTGGAGCGTCTCCGAGTCTGAGCGGCGTCCGTGGTCGTCCTCTTCGACTTCGCCCTCCTCGCGCGACGAGCTTCCCTCCTCGTCTTCCACCTCCATTGCCGCGACAGACGCCTCTCGCTCACCCAGTAGAGGCTCCGGAGAGACCTCGGACCCGCTGAGAGGGGCTTGCTCCGCTCCGACGTCCATCACGAGTTCGTCCTCGCCGTAGTCGAGCTCGTCCGGGTCGTACGCGCTCGTGTAGGCGGGGCCGGAGGGGCGATTGTACGACGCCATTTCGAGTCAAGAAGCGAGCGAAAGAGAGCGAAGCAGGCGGTCGAGACGGGGAGGGACTGCGGGCGGACAAGCTGGAGGATTGCCTCGTTAAGGGTCAGGACTCGCTCGCCTGGGCTGCAGAACAGCTCGAAAGGGGCGTACCACTCTATCGCACCCTCTGCAGGCGGCAGTCACGCCCTGCAAGCGCTGTTGGCGGCACGAGACGGCGGGAGAGGTTCGAACGCTGTGAGTTGAAGGACGAGTGCGTAGAAGCGCGGCGGAGACGTACAACTGGTGCGGCGGTCCTCGTGACACTCGTGCAGGCTCTCAGGTGTACTCCGGCTGCGATCCAGGCGAGGAGAGGGTGTGGACGGGGAGGAAGAGCAGAGTTGCGGTTGCAACCAGGACTCGTCCTCATCAAGTCGCGCCTCGTCCAAGTCACGCACGCAGAGAACACGCTCAAACGAGTGGTACAACAGCGAGAACTCGACCGGGAACTACTGCACCTTGGTCCCTGCCGACCCCGAACCGCCAACGTCGACAATCCACCACCGCCGAATCATCCCGTTCATCACGCTCCCGAAGAACAGCGCCATCACCGTGCTCGTCAGGATGATGACGTTGTACGGCATGCTGAAGTCCGGCGTGGGCAGGCTCAGCAGCGTCGTGGGCGTCTGCAGCCGTAGGACCGGACGGCGCGACCGCAGCACGCCTTGTCGTCGGGGACTGCTAGAGCCGCCCTCGAGGGGCGGAAGCAGGACGACGGTCGCTCCTGGTACCGAGAACCCGCGGTTCGAGTCGGAAGGGTACTCGGTGTACCACAGGCTGGCCGACTCATAGGCGAGGGTGAGGCGGGTCGCCGACTTGGGCGGCAGGCGAATGAGCGCTTGCAGCGTTGTCGGCCGCTCGCGGGCAATTGCAGGGATGTAGTCGAGGTCGAGAATGCGTTCTGTGGGACCGAGGGTCAGCGAAAAGTGGGATGGAGGCGAAACGGTCGGACTTGCCTGGCGCCGACTGCCCGTCCGTCTGCGTCTCCAGCGTGCTCACAAACGCCCTCAACCACCACGGCCACACTTCCGACCATACGATCTCGTGCTCGACCTCCTCGTTGTTGATCAGCTCGACGCCTATCCGACCGCGTTCTTGCCCGACGCCGAAAAGCAGCCGCCGGACGGCGATGGGTGCTTGCGGAAGCTTCGAAGGTGATGCTGCGAGGGAAACGGTCAGCTGGCTCGACAGTAACGCCTGTAGAGCTGACTCACGGTTGCGGAAGACGCTTTCGCCTGGCCATGTTACTCGCACGTCCAGTGCTGCCGTTTCGAGAGCTACGCGGAAGAGCGGCATCAGCTTGACTCGCTCTCTCGCCAGCGAAGGTAACGTAAGCGCACCTTGTTTGACATCCCAAACCGCGACTTCACGACCATCGATCTTCGTGACCTCTCGTGCCAGGTCCGGCTCGATGGAGAAGGGGTTGACCGAGTGCGTCGGGACGACGAGTTCGATTCTCGAGTCGCTGGCGACTGGACAGGCTGTTGCGAGGGTCCTGTCGTAAAGGCTGCTGATCGAGAACTCTGCGCAACCGACGAGTTAGCATGAAAGAAAAAGAGAAATCAAACGCTGGGCGCACCTCTCCGTCCTAGCTGGCCCGTCAGCCGGTCCTTCCTCACCGGGTCCAGCACGCTCCCGATTTCCAGCTCGAACGCCGCCATCTCTTCCGCCTCCTTCAGCAAGAACTTTACGCCAATCAGCGTGAAGTCGCCGTCGAAAAGTCGATGCGGGTTGAGGAGTGATGAGAGGCCAGCGTGGTAGGAGCAGGGAAGGAGCGAGAGGAAGGGCGTGAGGGACTCTGTGCAGGCGGCGGCGAGTCGAGGCATCGTCAGGCGGTACAAGCTGTATTCTACGGTGCGGGAGAGTGTGAGTGAAACGGTCCCCGCTGAGAAACGGCAGGAACGCACCTCGCTCGTCTCCCTCGCCGTCAAATGACACAGTCCAAGTCGGGCTGCTCGTGCTCGTCTTGACGCCGTCCGCCACTACGCCCGCACAGAACAACCCACTGACCGCGCTCGTGAACGCCTCCCATCGTTCCCGCTCGTCCTCGTTGGTCTCCCCCTCGAGCCGCTCGAGCCATGCCGTCAACTCGATGCCGGATGCGGGCACTTCGGCTGGCAGGTGCAGCGGCCATGTCGGCTGCCATCGACCCGAAGATAGAGTCAAATGGAAGGAAGCGACGCGGTGTTGTCGGACGAGAGAGGTGAGCAGGCGGGGAAGGAGAGTGTGGTCGTGGACTGCGCGACGGCGACGAGTTCGTGAGACTGCGCGGCGAGCTCTGCCAATGCGTGTACGTACCAACTGCATTCTGCGATACCGCAAGCCCTTCATCGCGCCACGCCCCTTCGAGCCGAAAGCTGAACTCGGAGTGAACCTTGCCGTCAGGGAAGGGCGTCAACCGCAGCGTTTCGCGGTACGAGTCGGCGCGTGCTACGCTCGATGAGCCATCTGCTAGCGCTGTGCGGCCGAGCGAGACCAGCAGGAGCGACGCGAGCAGCCGAACGAGCATGGCGAAGGTGAAGAGGGCGGTGCGGCTCTCCAAGTCGTATTGGGATGCTCTCGCTGGACGCTTTCTGCGCTGCGAACGGCTCGCTAGTATGTCTCGAAGCATCGAGGAAGGCTAGGAGACGTGCGCCGAGGAGCACTGAATTGCAACTCCTCGACATCCCTGAATCACCCCGCGCTACACGTCTCATCCGCCGCGCATGCCGCCTGCTAGACCGCCAACAGCCCATCTTGTGAGTTGTCGAGAGCGATATTGTCGTACAGCGCGTCCTGGGTGCGTCAATGCCGTTCTTGTCAGCCTCCAGCTCTGGGGGCGCCAGGCTGGCCTCGGGATGTGCGTGTGCATGCGTGCGCGTGATGCGTGTGTAGTACGAGGGCTCGTATGGCAGAGGAGTACGCGGTAGAAGAGCGGCAGCCCGAACGGAGATCGACGCACCTCTGCTTTGCGGACGCAGGCGTTGGGGAGACCTGGGTGCATCAATGTCGCTCTTGTCAGCCAAAACCAAGTTCATGACCATGTTCATCCTGCGCACGAAGGTAGACAGCGGGAAGCTCGAGCGAGGACCGACGCACCTGTTTCGGCGAATCGAGCCAGTCGAGTCTGGGTGCGTCAATGTCGCCCTTGTCAGCCGGGGTAGATCATCTTGTTGCAGGCTCTCGGGTACATCATCTTGGTGCGAACTCTTGACGACGCGCTGCGTACAACGGTAGAGATTTGGCAGCTCGGGCAAAAATCGACGCACCAGCCGCAGAGAATCCCAAGTCTGCTGATTTCGAGTCTCGCGTCAGCGAGACGCTTCCCGTCGTGCAAGTTGAAGCGAGCGTACTCTGCGAGATTTGAGCGAAGGACCCCCTTCGAGCTAGACCTGGGTGCGCCGGTGCCGTCCATGTCAGTCCGCATGTGCATGAATTGAGGGCACTTGAGCGCGGTGCCACCGCGCCGATGTAAGAGAAGGACGACGCCTCGCCGACCACCGAGAAGACCGAGTACGTCGCAAGAGGCTGTCGACCGATACGACAACCGGATGATAATCCTCGAAACCGAGGATTGCCTTCTGCATAAATATGCCGACAGCCCAGACAGGGACCGGCGCACCTGGTGTTGACCTGATGGAAGAGGCAAATCCAGCGCAAGGCGGGGCGGTACAAGAAGGCGAGCCTGCGAGAGTGACGGCGCATGTCAGTTCGGGGATCCGGGGATGTAAGAAAGGCTCGACGGAAGCCTGCGCACCTGGAACGGGATGGGCTTGAGGCGTCGAAGCGGATCTGGTTGCGTCGGTGCCAAATGTGTCAGTCCTAGTCGACGTTCTTCAGGAGCTCGTGCTACTAGGCACTTCGAGTCGGTCGTATCCATCTTGAACTCCCGCGACGACGCTGCGTGTGCGTTCCGTTCTTCTTGTTGAAGCAAAGGGTCTCGACTTGGTGGACAGCTTGAAAGGAGACCGACGCACTCGCCAGTTGAGCGCGGTCGCAAGCAAGGGTATCAACCGCGAGCCTGTGAGGAGGGGTGCGCAGGTGCCGTCTAGTCAGTCCAGGGTCATCGTGCGGCTCTTAGGAAGACCAACGGAAGGCTCGACGGAAACCTGCGCACCTTTGACGAGTGAGCCAGCTTGAGCGTCGACGGCGAGCATGCCTGGGTGCGTCAATGCCGACCTCGTCAGTTCCCGCTGCCCATGATTCTCGACAAAAGAGACGTGTTCTCGATAACACTCGAATCGCTAGGCGTTCCTCTCCGAATGAGAAGGAACCCTACTTGCTGCCCAGCCAGAAGCCGTCGAATGGCTGCCCAGCCAGAAGCCGTCGAATGGCCTTCTGATCGCACTGGCGCGCGCAAACTGGGACGGAACCGGCCGACGTAGACGATGTAGCCCATGTGTACCCACTCATCATCGCTCGACTCCGCGCAGCGCATGTGGGGTGGAGCAGGAACAGCCCAGACGGAGATTGACGCACCTGTGCGAGGAGAAAGTACGAGTTGAACGCGGTTCTGGCGCTCGTCAAGCGGGAGTGAATCGCAGGCGAGCTGGGAGAAGGAGAGAAGCGTGAGCCCCTTGTCAAGGTTGCGCGCGACTGGGAGGAAACCACGACAAACCTTCATCCGCGCAAGGCGTCCAGTCTGGCGGCCGGATGATCGTCATTCTCAAGCCGAGGATCTGTAGGGTGCGCCGCTTCAGTCTCTTGTCAATCCGCAGACTGCAGGACCTGCCGTCTTCACCTCGCAAAGCGCAACCGAGTCGACCCACCAGAACTGGACGCCCCTCTCCTGATCGACCAAGACGACCGGCCAAGGAGTCTTGACCGACCAGAAGAGACAAGCCCAGCCGATGTGGGTCAGCCTGATCACACTTCCCGAGAGGAGTACCACCAGTCCCGCCTGGCCGGTCTCTGGTATGGAAAGCTCGAGACTGAGCAGCGCACCTGTTCGATCGACTCCAGGACCTGACTGTGCTGCAGAGCAACCGGAACGGTCAGGCGAAGGAGGAGGAGGAGTGCAAGTCGAAACGCACCTCGTTCAGCCTGAACCGCGAGCGAGTCCTCCCAGCGCCGTACCGCGCAGCTCCATCCAGTCGAGCACGATCGTCTAAGTTGTCGTGACCGGGGCACACCCAGTCAAGCGAGCGAGTAACTTAGGCTGTCGAAGGTGGTGACACGTCGAGAGGGTCTGTGCGAACAAGGCGCGTCGAGGAGAGAGCGAGGACGGCGCGGGAGGGCGTGCAAGTAGTAGCAGGAGACTCAAGTAAGTGTGAAGGAAGCATGGCGAGCTGTTCGAGCGGATTCAGCGTGAAGTGGCGAGAACGAGTGAAGCGAAGGAGGAAGAGAGGCGAGAGGGCGAGTGAGAGCGTCCAAGTTCAGCGACGGCGGCAGGTGAAGGCGTCAAGGCGAGCTTGGCAGCACAGTGCTCACGACTCAGCCAGATCCAGGCGCCAGGAAGCAAAGCACGAGCGCAGAAAGCCAGGGAGACTGCCTCTCTCGCTTGAGCGGGTGAACGGGCGACTGACACGGGCGAAGGCCTACCTTATGGTCTTGACGACGGTAAGAGAGAGCGCTGGAGCTACTACGCCTGGACCACCGTCTTGATCCCGCCTCGTACCTCGGAGAGACTGTCCCAACACCCAGTCGGGGTTGGACTTCCAAGCTATATTGCTGGAAAGTCCCGCCCGAAGTTGATCTTCAGTACGCACGTCATGTCGATACAGCTGCGATGCTGGAAGAGGCGGGTCGAGCGAGACCGTTTGGCGTGTGCTTGTGTTCAAGAAGCCAGTCGAGCGGGCGTGGAGACGCCCTACTGGATCCGCTCCGCGCTGAGCCGGCCTGTTGCACAGTCGAGGAGGTGGACGAAGCCGTCAAGTCGGTAAATCAGCCTGGGTAGTCGCCCTGCGAAAGTGTGCGCCGTCAAAGTCCTCGTCAGTCCGGGTTGCGAGCGACTCAAGCGTGAGCAGGAGTCTCGCCGTTCGATCCTGCCTGGCCCGTGAAGACAGGTTCGACTGGATGTACTGGGCAGCCTCATAGCAGCTGTATCGTGGCAGGCAACCCTGGCCCCATACGGGGAGACACAGAGGCGGAGGAGGACGCAGGGGCTCTGCTCGCCTTCGCTGCGTCCAAGTCTGCGTGTGGAAAGTCCCGGACAGTTCAGACGACGCACCTGTGCAGCCTCAAACGGCCTCCAAGTGCCGCGAGCCGTTCGTCGCCATCCCTTCCTCCTCATCGCTCCAGGCGGCGCGACAGCCGGATCCTGGTACCGTGGCGGTTCGGGCGGACTCTGTAGGCTCAATGACGACGCAGACACAGCTGTGAGGTGGTCGCACTCCGAGCGTGACGATCTGAGCGGATGCGAGGCAGCAGCGGGGAAAGGGTGGAGAGAGCGAGGAGACGAGGAAGCGAGGAAGGAAACCTTGAGGCCGATGCGGGCGAGTAAGCCGATGCGACGCTTGTGGACTGCCGTCGCAGCTTGAAGCAGAACCGTGCGAAGCGAACTCACAGCCGAAAACGGACTCTGTCGCTTCAATTCGAGTCGAAGGTCCATTCCCTGGCTCACGCTCAACTACATCCTGCGCCGCTCCTCCTCCAACAGCCGATTCCACTCGTAATCGCCGAAAAACTCGCGTCCCTCCCAGTCAAACTCGTCGCCGAAGAATTCCCTCGCCTCGTCGAAGTCGGCTTCCTGCCTTCCCCAGACCAGCAAGGTCTTGCCCATTTGGCGGTTCCAGTCCTCCTCGTAGCCAATCGCATCGAGCGCGGTGCCAACGACCTCGACGCCGGCTGCTTCGGCTGCGTCGACGACGGCGACGAGTCCCGCCTCAGAGCAATCCTCGGGCCATTGCGGAGCGCACCAGTCGTCGTGAACGAGATCGTCCAGGTCTCCCGCTTTAAGTGGCGATGTGTAATCACTCGTGATCGTTGTCCCGCGCTCGCATAAGACATAGTTGAGGACGAGACGCCTAAGCTGGTGTAGGCGCGTTGGACCATCGACGAGGGAGAGGAGGAAGTCGTCCGTAACCGGAGACCATAGGTCAAACGAAAGGACGCGCAGGTTTACGAAAGTGCGTAAACTGGTGGCGAGTCCAGCAGCAACGAACGAGTCTTGGCAGAGGTGAAGCTCTTCGAGCTGGTCGAACCTTCCGAGGTACTCGTCGATAGGGAATACGGGATCGGGTTCAGGTGGGTAGATGGAACTGGCGTAGAAGGCAAGGAAGCAAATTCTGCTCGGCATTGTCGCCAGTATCGAGCCGAAGCCGCGAGGACCCGTGTCCGCCAGCGTGAGCCGCTGAAGGTTCGGGAAGAGCGCGGCGAAGTTCTGGGCTGGCCACAGATCAAATTCAGCAATTGAGAGGCTGAGAGTAGTGATCCTCGGCAGCGGCATGCGCGAAGGTGTCGCGATTTCTGCCGGAAAGGCCTGAAACCAGATGAGCTCGATGTCGTCCAGCGCAGTGTACCGCGCAAGCTGGCCAGGCCACCACGGTTTGTTCAGGACAGGCGGTTCGTTGTACCGCAGTACTAACTTGCGCAGTTTCCGCAAAGCTGGAGATTCGAGTCCACCATCGACGAGAACTTCGAGAAGGGCGGGATCGACATTGGACAAGTCCAGGGCGTAGATGTTCGGGAGTCGATGCAGTACCGTCGTCCATTCGATCCGAGAGACGAACCGCTCGCTGTCCGCAAGTGCCGTTCGCTGCTGAGCGCCTATGTCGACGGGGGGGGCGCGTCGTCGAGTTCAGTCGTCGGGAAGGAACCGATACCGAGACCGTCTGGACCATGCAGCGCAGGTGCGCTCCGCTATTGACCGTCGCCGCGAAAGAGCCGAGCGCTTCATACGTGTTGAGGCGCACGTCGCGGAAGAACCGCTTCTCCGCGAAAACGCGCAAAGCTCGACAGATCGGCTTGGGACGGAATTGATCTTCGTAGGCGTAGTCAGAGATCGCGTCGAGCAGCTCATGCGGGAGCCTGAGGAGCGGGAAGGGGTTGACGGGGTGCGAGGGCGATGAGGTCTGCGAGCGGGACATGCGCGGTGAGCAGGCGTTGTGGGACGATGCGACTTGCGTGCGTACCTCGAGCGACATTCCGGCGAGCAGAAGAAGGCAGTCAAGCGGGTCACGGAGCGGTAGCAAGCGGAAGCGAGTGAGCGGGAGGAGGGAGAGCTCGCGACACGAGGGTGCAGACGGGACATCAGGGACTTCTTCCTTGATTGCGTAACGACAATGATACAAACAGACTATACGACAACTGCCACCCCTCGCGTACCATCTCACGCACCCACAACCTGCTCCGCCCCCTCCTTCGCCGGATGGAACCGCCTCTCGACATCCATGACAGCCTGCTTCGCCGCATCCGTCACACTGCGTTGTCGTCCGTGAATAGGTCGACCAGCGACTGGCGGGGGACCTGGGTGGGAAGGCGTTCGCTTCGGTGCGGCGGGAGGAACGGGAGAAGTCGCGGGTGCTTGAGCGGAAGGAGTCGCCGGGACATCGGAGCCGACTTGAGCTTGCGTGCGGCGTGCGACGAGGCACTGCAGCGCCGCCAGCCACTTGATCTCGTCTTCCTCGGACGGCGCACAGACGAGGTAGGTCCGCTTCGGCGTGATGATCTTGAACGTGTGCGCGAGCGTCTTGCCGCCTTCGACGACAGGCGACACCAGAGACGGTGATGACGGATTGGGCGACGAGGCAGAGACGACTGATGCGCGCTTGTGAGCGTTCGAGGCGGGCTGAGGGGGCTCGTACTCGATTGCGTCGAGGATGGCGGTGAGCGGGATCTGTCGATTGAACTTGTTGTCCTGCGACGAGACGGCGTCAGACAAAGCGCCGAGAAGCGCGACGAACACGAGACGCACCATGTGAGAGCGGCTGTACATGAGCATCCCGCTCGTCAAGACGAACCACCTCTTCCTCCACGTCTTGCGCTTGCCCTGCTTCATCAGGTAGCCCGAGAGGATAACCTTATTCGGATTGGCGGGGTTCGCCGATGGCTGCTGAGCGGGCGGCGACGAGACTTGCTGAGGCTGGGAGGATACCTGGGGCTGCTGCTGAACGAGCGAGGAATCGGGGACGGGCGGCGCAGTCGGCGGCGAGAAAGTTGGGTAGTCGTATCCAGGGTCGAACCCGTCCTCTTCCTCCGAACTCGACATTGCCGCCATTCCCGATCCTGCAACTCCGCTAGCAAGGCTCGACGACCCGCCTGTCGCAGATGAGCCTGACCTGCCGCGGCCGATGCCGTGCATCGCTGCAGAGGGGACGGCGAGCGTGTCGCTCCGACCGCTCATTGAGCGCTGAGGGCTTGGTCGAGGTGCGCCGAGAGGAGGAGGCGGCGCGAGATCCATCTGCTCGAGTCGTGCATCGAGGCCTTGCAGCTCGAAGTCGCCCGCAGACGGTGAGTGGAGACCGAGGCCGCCGGGTGCGGCGGTAGTCATCGGACCCGGCGTGATGAGCGAGTTGGGCGGAGCGCGAGAACCGGAACTTGGCGGCGCGGCAGGTCCGAGTGACGAGGTCGTCGAGGCGTACGACGTGCCGAGGAGGTTGCTGCCGCCGAAGGAGGAAGACGTCGTGGTGTACGAGACGGGCGCGAAGGAGCCGCCAACGGAAGGAGCGGACGAGCCTGGGATGGCGATCGCCTGCGGATGCGACGCGGGCTGTGCTGCGTCTGGCGTAGGCGGGCCGATCGCAGAGAAGCTCATCTGCCTCGGGGTCTGCGACGGAGTCGGGCCGTTCGTCGGCGTCGGCTGCTCGGTCGAGTTGGGCGTCTCGAGAGTCGTGACAGTTGCGCGGGCGAGGTATTCTGCCTTTGCGCGCTCGATGACTCGGCACCAGGCGTTGACGTCGGCATCCGAGTCCGCCTTGATGTAAAAGGTGCGGCGAGGCGTGACGATGCCAAAGGTGTGGGCGTGCTTCTTCATCTCAACGGGAGTGACGGTATGGATGTCCGTCAAAGGGATGAGGCGGAGCAGTCGGTACTCCTGCATATCGAACGGTCAGCAGTTGGTCACTAAGGACACTGATTAGGACGCACCTTGTCGTTCTTGTACATGGCGACTTGTCTGCCACGCAACACGAACCACCGCTTCTTCCAGGTCTTCCTCCTCTCGCCACGCTTCATCAGATATCCCGCCTTGAGCGCGACATTGTCACTCAAGCCTGCGCTGTCCCTGCTCGTCCGACTCGCTACCTCGCCTCCGCCAACTCCCGCAAAAGCAGGGTTACGCTCGTTGCCGCCAATCGAAGAGGCGTCCGATTCTTCGCCGTCGCTGCCAGAGCCGATGGCGTCTTCGGCTTCGGAGATGGCGGAGAGAGGGAGGTTTGTCGGACGGTGGAGAGGCGAAGGATGGCCGTCTTCGTCCGTTCCTTCGTCGTTGCTCGAGACACCGGACGACATCGAACCGTGGGCCTGCAAGCAGAGTCCTGTGAGTACCAGTGCTTGCATCAAGCTGAAGTGCGACTCACTCGTCGTGGTGCGCCGGATCCGCTCTCCCTCCTCTCCAGTCCTTGCCGGTCGAGCGATCCCGTAACGCTGACGACCGATGACGAAGGAGGTGGTAAGGACGGCGAGCCGAGTTTTCGCTCAATCTCTTGAGGTGTAGGTGGTCCCATTTGGCGAGGAATGGCTGCGAATAGAATGGAGAACAAGGAGGTCAGCGAGCGCGCTAGCGAGAAGAGCTGGCCATCGTCGGAGTTCAGCTGCGTCCCGCAAGCCACGGTAAGCCTCGTCGACACCCGTTCGTGCTATCTTCGCCGTGCCATCCTTGGCCGCCGCCATCCTTCTTCCCCGCATCGAAGCAGAGACCTCGGAGTAGGTCGAAGAGGCTCGAGATGCGGCAGCGCTCAAGGCGGGCGAGTAGGCCGCGAGAGAAGGCGTACGGCACCGTCGGACCCTGTACGATCCTCGTCGGGGCCGACCAGCTCGGATCGAGCGAGTGCAGCCACCGCGACCGCTTCCTCCGAAGGATCCGTGAGGGAGCGAAACGGCGGCGACTCACGCTGCGTTTCGCTCATCCTGTATGCGAGCTGGTCTCCACACACTTTCCGCTGGTCTCTGGCACCTTCAGCCGCTGCAGGAGTCGCTGTGAGCGGTGTCGAGGCAAGGTGGGGTGTTGACCGAGGAGGTGGTCGATGGCGAGATGGCTTTGGCGGGCGAATGGAGCGCGTAGGGGGGCTGAGTAGCGTCTGAGGATCACTGTAAGCACAATAACAGACCCGTTCGAGCAGTTGGGCGTTGTCGTCGTTGGCTGACCTCCTCTTCCCGCTCCTCGACCTTCTTCCACCCGCTCACACCGCTCAAGCACCCGTTTACACGCACAGAACACTCTCCCAAGCGTACACTATGGCCACCTACTCCGCTACCCAGTTCGAGAAGGCCGTCGCCCTCATCCGCGACCTCCCAAAGGACGGCCCGGTCAAGCCCTCGCAGGACGACCAGCTCCTCGTGAGTCGGCCGAGTCCGCCATTCTGCTCCTCAGGTTCCATTTGGTCTGCTCGCGACTGCCCGACCTTGCAGCGCGACACGACGGCAGCGACCTCGCTCGCTTGGGGCGTTTCAAGTCGATGACGGAGTTTGGCTGGCCCTGCCTGGGGAGGTGGCACTGGGTGGCATGGCTTCGAGCTAGTCGATGGAGTGCTTGGAAATGCGCCCCGCTTGCTGCTCGCTCATCGGAGACTGTCTCCTCGACCCAACTACACCCGGCCTTGCCGTGCACTGATCCCATTCGTGATCGCTTTGCGCAGTTCTACGGACTCTACAAGCAGGCCACCGTCGGTGACAATGACACCGCCAAGCCCGGCATGCTCGATTTCACCGGCAAATACAAGTGGTGCGTTCGCGGGCTCGCTCTCTCCCTCGTCTCGCTTCTCCCGTTCCGGCGCCCGGTGGCGCTTCGTTGCCGTCGCAAAGTCAGAGACGCTGACTTGATTGCGCTCGCACAGGGAGGCCTGGAACAAGCAGAAGGGCGTCTCGTCCGAGGCCGCCAAGTCCAAGTACGTCGAGCACTTCCTCGCCCTGCTCGAGAAGAACCCGGGCGCCGAGAGCGACAAGCTCAAGGCCGAGGTGCGCTCCCTCCCTTCCTCTTTCATGATCCAAACCGGCTGATTCGCGAAATCATGCAGGTCCTCGCCGCCTAAGCGCAACTCGACTTCGCCTCGCGTTCCGTTCCGCTCCCCTGGGCTCTTCTGTCAGACTCAGTACCCCCCTCGCTCTACACGTCGTCGATACCGAAGAAAGGAAGCAGTTTCTCAAGCGCGCCGTGCTTTCGCCTCTTCTTTGCGAGACGCACTCTTCTGCCTGGCGCTCTGCTGGCTCGTGAATGAACCATCTATGCGCTCTATTGCTCCGTGATGTCTACGCCTCCTGCCAAGAACTCCCGCTTGATCACCGCAACTGCTCGCCAAACTCCTGTTTTGCTTACGCCCACTTGCCCAGCAACGCCATGATGCCCGCACCTGCCGCGAAGCAGACGAGCGAGAAGAAGAGCCGCTTCCAGGAGCAGGTGTGGTAGAACCTGCGTGCGTGGAAGGTGCAGTCAGGAATGAGCGAGGAAGAAGGAGGAGAGGGGAGAGACGCACTTGTTGAAGATGAACTCGTGAGCCTGCCAAGACGGTGAGCGAGATCAGGTCAGTCTTGAACTAAGGATAAAGCGGGAAGGCAGAGGACGCACGAGCAACTCGACTGTTGCGGTGTAGAGGAGGATGCCGGACGAGAAAGCGTCCAACACGCCTGATGTAACCGAAGCTGTCGCGCCGGACATACTCTGCAACGCAGTTTCTCAGTACACATCAAGATGAGTTTGAGGAAAGGTGGAAGCTAGGCAACGCACCAAGCCCTCCCGTACGCCCAGCCCAACCGCCATTCCGATTGGCGTGCAAAGCGAGTAAAGCAGCGCACCGACCCACGGGATCCACGACCATGCCGGGTCGAGCTTGAGGAACGAGAGACGGGTGCCGAGTCCGAGTCCTTCGAACATCTGCGAGGGGAGAAGGGGGTGATTAGCGGGAGGAGGGTGCGAGGGTGTGAGAAGGCGGACCTGGTGGAAGATGATAACGACGAAGAGGGTGGTAAAGCCATCGTCTTCGGTCGTCGAGAGGGTCAAGCCGACTGCAAGCAAACGCCGTCTTAGCAAGAAAGGGGAAGGGCCGGGGGAAAGAAGAGAGGCCCGTACTGATCACGCTGTGCAAGACGACGCCGAACTGGGAATCGTTCTCAGCGTCAACGAGGCTTCGTAGGATCGACAGACGGAGCAGAAACGTACCTCGAGAGTCGCGACGCCAAGAAGCTGCGCGACGAACGGGTTCTGCTCGCTCGCGTCGTGGAAGTGCTGGCTCTCGACCTCAGCATCCTGCGCAAACTCGCCTTTCTCCAAAGAGTCGGCCTCGCCAGTAGAGTCGGCAGCGGGTCCAGGGATGGTCGCTGCGCGGTCCTGCTCCTGGACGTGTCCTGGGTGGCCGACGACGTGGATGTGTGGCGAGGCTTTGAAGCCAAGCTTGGCGAGTCGGGCGGTGCCGAGACGGAAGGCGCAGATTTGGGTAACAAAGGTGAGGAAGAGCGAGATGAGACAGATGGCGAACTGGTACGGTGCTGAGGGTCAGCGTAGATGCTCGGCTGTAGGTGAGGGATCATCTACTCACAGCGTAGGGGTACTCCCCCCAGGCGTCGTTGATGCATCCGCCCGCGGAGCGAGTACTGCCTTCGCCAATCGCGTCGGCAGCAGGCTCGAGGAGGTGGATCAAGCCGGTCGCGAGGATCACACCCGAGCCGAAGAATCTGCGCAAGCCTTCGTCAGCTAGAGGCAAATCGGGATCGCACGTCTACGCACTTGGCAAACTCGAAGATCCAGCCGGGTACCGCTCGACGAAGGACCGAGACTCGCTTAGAGAGGATGGGGAAGAGGGTGCCGACCAGGGAGGTAGCCTGTGTTGGGGATAGAAGCTAAGTAATGGAGACGCAGGCGACGAAAAAAGGCGAGCGTGGCGCACCAAGATGATGAAGATTGCGCCGATACGCAGGCCGACTCGTCCGACAGAGGTCGGTCCGCAGGCGTCTCCGGCGGCGTCGAGGATGTCTCCTGTGTCGAAAGACGACATGCTTGCTGCGTGGTCTTCGACGAGTGTTCAGTCGGTGCCAGTTGCGAAGGTCAAGCGAGAGCTTCAAGTCGTGTTCGTCGCGCTGCGCAAAGGTGCGGGACTAGGGCGACGCTTATCGAAGGTAGAGCAGAGCGAAAGAGAGAAGAGGGGCGAGAAGGAGCACGCCAGAGCGCGGAGGAAAAGCTGGACGAAAGAGACCAGTTACCGTAACTGGGTGACCGGAGCGGTGTCGAGTGCACCTCCTCGTCGCACAACCTGCACTGACCGGTCCGCAACTTGCTCAGTAGGATCACAACTAAGAAGCGTGAAATCGCAGCAAGCCGGGCGAGGACCTGTCGCAAGCGAGGTGCGAGGCGAGTAACGAGTTGTTGCGACTTGCGATATATGCGTAGATCTATACCCGTTTTGCTATAGACTTGCGACGCTCAGCGTCCTAGAGTAGGCAGAAGAAGGGAGGAAGCGCACGATGCCGTCCAGAACTAGTCGATTGAGCTCGTCGTCTCGTAGCCGTCCGACTCGCTGTAGTAGTCGTCGCTCGACGGGCCGTACTTCTTCCCGTACCCGTTCGTCGACTTGGCGTTCTTGCGCGCAGAGACGGTGCTTGGGCCGACATCAGGTCCGCGATAGGCGGCTGTGTCGTTTCGCCCCTTCGTACCCGGAGGGTGCATGCCTGCGAAGAGCTTATGAGCAAGTCCCGCGCGCTGAGTGGGCGCAAAATCACGTACCAGGCGCACTGAACCTGCACTTCGTACCGTAGCGGCAATCTTTTCCGCCTGCGACGCGAATCCAGCGTTAGCTCGAGCAGCTGAAAGGGCAGAGCGAGCAGCGAACGCACGAGGGCAGGTATGTCCGAGGGGACAGTTCTCGACCTTGCACTCCTTGCCCTTGAGGGCGTGAGAGCACGGCGACTTCTTGGCGTTCTGGCGGAGCTCGACGAGCTGCGCGGTCGTGAGGGCATACTGGTGCCCATAACGGCATGCGTCGCCGTCGCGGCAAGGCGGGCTGCGAACCGAGCGAGTCAGCGGGATATTGGATCGAACGAGAAGCCTGAACGTACAGCAGGTAGTGTCGGTTGCAGACAGGCGGGACCTGCTTATGCAGGGGCTGCTCGCGGAAACGCTTTAGCCCGGAGTCTCGGTGTCAAAAGCGAACCGCAACGCACCTTCGAAGGATCTATCGGTCTCAACTTGACCACCTTCGTGAAGCCATCGTCGCGCCTGAACTCGTCCGGCTCAGCCCACGCAGCGCCAAGGGCCGCATTCGTCTTCTTGACCGTGCTGTTGTTACCGGTGTAGCTATCCTTCTTTACCATCTTGGGCGTCTTGAGGCCTCCGCCGGGCGTGGTGGCAGGCGGCGCAGGCGATTTGCGAGGTGTCGTCGTCGGCATCGACGGCGTGCCGAGCGTCGCGTACGAGACGAGCTTCTTCGCTTCGAAGAGACCGTCGAACGACGTTGTGCGGAGGTTGAGGCGCTTGATTTCGAACGCCAAGTCGGTGTAGCTCTTGAGCAGCGTGACCTTTTCGGCAAGTTGCGGAGACTCGGTCTCGAGCTCTGAGAAAAGGTGCGCGTAGCCGCCGTCGTGTGCTGCACCGGCGAGGATGAGTTTCGTCGAGGGAAATTTGGCGAAGAGGCGGATGGAAGAGTTGATCTTGGCGTCGGACGCTTCTTTCGAGGGACCGACGTCCGAGACGACGATGAGAGGGTGGGCGGCGTTCAAGCCGAGGAGGAAGGTGGAGAAGGTCGCTTCGTCGGCGATACCGCAGGACTGCAAAGGGAAGCAGATCTCGGGTCAGACATCGCTCAAGCAGAGGAATGCCTGCAAGAGCTTGTCGCTTCACGCACCTGCAACACCTTGCTAAGTCCAACCTTGTTGACGAAGATGTTGACGACGATGCTGAGCTGACCACGGTAGCCTCGCTCTATCGCATAGTCGTGGATGTGCTCGATGAGTCGCTTGGCCGCTTCCCGTCCGCCCTCTCGCCCCTTCTGGATCAGCGACCGCTCAAAGATGCAGCCGTCGCCGTCGAGACAGCAGAAGACGACCTGATCGCCAATCTACCGGGACAATGAGCGTGGGTCAGCCCGCGAAGTCGAAAGAAGGCAACGAGAAGAGCGTGAACGCACGTCGAGCTGCTTCTGCGCATCCCGCGCCGACCTCACTGCTTTCTGATGACCCAGCCGCAAGTCCTCGAGCTCTGTTTCGAGCTCCTTGATGCGCGAGACGAGCCCATCCTTCCCTTGACAGGCTTCACGGGCGATCCGAGCGGCTTCAGCGGCGTAGTAGACGTCTGCGGGAGGATGCTCTGGTCAGCTGCAGCGCTGCGCCATTCCCTCTATCGAGTCGCACGGCCAGGCAGGCGAGCTGACACGCCGAACGCCACTTGTTCGATGAGGAGGAGGTGGGGACGTACACGAGTCGAAGAGCTGCGATGGGGCGGCCTGCGGGTCAGCAGGCGGATCTGGCTGACTCGCCATGCGGCACTAGCAGTCTCTTAGAGCGATCCAAGCTGTGAGCGAGTGAAGTGCAGGAGGACAAGGTGCGGTCTCCTCTCCCGACGACGAGCGAGTCTGCTTGGTTGCGTTCTGCAGGCAGAGATGGCGCGTGTGCTGTCCCCGGGAGAGCCACTGACCCGCTCACGAACGTCGCTCTTCCTCTCGTACCGCGACTCGTCCATCCGACCTCCTTCAACTCCCGCAACGCCTTACCCGCGCTACTACGAAGACGACTACGACCTGGACGATGAGGAGGCGGGCTTGCTCGTTCCTGGTGGATCGAATGGCGAACAAGTCAGGCGCGGCAGTGCGATAGGCTTGGCTGCGACGAGGAGGGCGAGTGGGGCGGTCCCGACAAGGAGAGGGAGTGTAGGAGGACAGCTGCCGCCTAAGTGGGTCGACGTGGCGGACAAGGTCGACGAGGTGATCCTCCAGGTCAAGCCGAAGAGTGCGTCCAGCGACGAGGACTGCTTCCTGCTCTCGCTCCTCTTCCCGTCCTCGGAACGAGCGAAGGAGGGCTGGCTGACTTCTTCTTGTTGGACTCGCAGTCGCTCAGCTTGACAAGCTTCACGCGAAGCACCTCTTGCCCGGCTTCAAGGACCGAACCGCCGAGGAGCGCGAGATCGAGGCGCTCGCAACCGCAATCACCTCCGTGCGTCTGCTCGCTAACTGAGCGCAGCATAACAGGTCCGTCATGCTGACCTCTCGCACTTTTCCTTGTCGATGCACAGGACTTTCGCACCTGCCAGTCCTCCATCCGCCTCATCGCCGAACAATCGCAAGCCCTGCTCGCCTCGCGCGCAACTTCCGCCGCAGACGCAGAGATGAAGCGGATAGACCTCATCATGGCGGCGAATGTACAGACGGCGCTGGCGACCAAGGTGCAGGAATTGAGTACGGGGTTCAGGAAGAAGCAAGCAGAGTATCTGAGACGTGAGTCCGGGTGGTCGTCTTGCGCTCGACTCAGTAAACACAATGCGGCTGACTCGTGTGTGTTGATATCCACCTCCACTCAGAACTCAAGGGAAACGAGTCGCGCGCTGTCGAGCGGCAAGCGAAGTCGACCTACGACCCGCTCGTCTCGCTAGCTGACGACGAACAAGCTGTAAGTGCCGGTTCGAGCGACTCCCGTCTTCGGCGTTGGCAGAGCAGCGTAACGATCACTATACGCCTTGAAGGTTGAGCGGTCGGTTGAACTGAACTCGACGCCTTCCCGCAGTCCCGCTCCGTCCTTTCACCCAGCACCCCCTCTCTAGCCCAACAGCAACTTTTCTCCTCGCCTGCTTCCGCCTCGACCTCCGCCATTGACCAACGCACCAACGAGATCCACAACATTGCCCAGTCGATCGCCGACCTCGCAGACATGTTCAAGGACTTGTCCAGCCTCGTGATTGACCAGGGCACGCTGCTGGATCGCGTGGATTACAATGTTGAGCAGATGAGTACGGATGTGAAGGGCGCGGTGCAGGAGTTGCAGCAGGCAACGAGGTGCGCTCGAAGTCTTGAGCGCTTTCCGCTCGACTCGCGTGCTCATGATGGCTGCTGCCTATGCCGTTGCACAGGTACCAACGACGCTCTGGCAAGTGCCAGCTCATCTTCCTCCTCGTCCTCGCCATCCTCGCCTGCCTCATCTTCCTCACCTTGCGCCCGTCCCGACTACCGTCCTCGTCTCCTGCGACACCTGCACCCGCAGCGGCGACAGGCGATGGTCGAGCTTCGACAGAGGAGATAGCACAGGCGATCAGCGACGAGTTGAGCGGGGGTGTGAGGCGACGACGAAGAGCGGAACAAGTCGACGAAGGCAGGGCGGAAGCAAGTTTGCGGCGAGGGGGCGATTTCGACGCGCGCTGGATGCGGCGGAGGCGGGGGAATCGACGTCGGATAGGCGTGGTCGATGGTGTGGAGTAGGCTTTCCCCCGGTTTGCGGGCGAGGAATGGACTTGCCGCCGTCGAGTGACCCCGGGACGCGGTTTCCGTCCCCACTCCGCTTCAAGTGTGTTTTCTCGTGCGCGTGCTGTCCATTCGCTGTTCTGCTCTGCTTCTGTACACTCGCTGTCTCGTACTCTAGCTGCTCCTCCAGACCCTACACCACGACCATGTCTGCTCCTCCCCCACCCGCAAACGGCTCCGCTTCGAGCAACGGACACAGCCAGCCATCGCTCGTAGACGTCGCCATCATCGGCGCAGGACCAGCAGGATGCATGGTGCGTCTCTCTCACCGGGAACGCGCCACCGCTGAGCGGAGAGAGCTGACACTCGCACCCACCTCGTGCCGAACAGGCGGCGGACGTCCTCTCGCGCTTCTCGGCCCGCGGGCTGACCGTGCGAGTATTCGACAAGCGCAGTGCAAAGCTCGACAACGGTAAGAGGCGGTTCCGCTCCCGAAAGGACGAGACGTCGCTGATCCCGGACTTGCTTCCTCTTGACCCCTTCGCGCCAACTTGTACCTCTACATCGCTTCTTTCTTTCTACTCTGCCACTCTTGTCGACGCAGGACAAGCCGATGGACTCAACTCGCGCACGCTCGAGATCTTCGAGAGTCTCGGCTTCATCGAGAACATCGAGAAGGAGGGCTCGCGGATGGTGCGTCGCGCGTTCAGCAGGGCTTTCGCTCTTTCGGCCCCCCGGAGACAAGACTGACGATACTCCCCTCTTTTGTGCCGTGCAGAGCGAGATCAACTTCTGGAACCCGTGCCACGAGACTGGCAGGCTCATCCGGACAGCCAAGATGTGCGTCCTCACCCCTCCCCTTTTTATCCCTTCGATCGATTAACGAACCCTTCCCGCAGTCCCGACACGATCCCCGGACTCTCCCGCTTCCAGCAGACCATCTTGCATCAAGGCCGTGTCGAAGCGAACTTGCTCGAGGATGCTCTCGTACGCTTCGACTCTCGCTTCGTTTGCCGCAGAACGCAGCTAATTCGCTCGCTCGTGCAGAAACACTCAAACGGCACCATCGCCCCGGAGCGCTCAATGCTGCCCGAATCCCTCTCCATCGACGAGTCGCTCGTGACAGACCACGATTCTCACCCTATCACCCTCCAAGTCCGCCACCTGTCCGAGGACGAGTCGAACCCTGATGCGTACAAGGGTGACGAGAAGGGCGTCAGGAGCGGGTTGTTCAGGAGTTCGTTGTTGTCGGCTGCGGAGGAAGAGGCGCTCTAGTACGCTCGTTCTCTTCGCTTCTCGCATTGTGCTGAGGTGCTGACGATCTGATGCTCGCGCTTCCAGCAAGAAGGGCGAGAAGGCCCAGCGCGTCGAGACCGTCAAGGCCCGTTACCTCATCGGCTGCGACGGCGCACACTCCTGGACCCGTCGCCAACTCGGCGTCAAGATGCTCGGTGACCAGACCAGTGCGTGCACTCGCTCGAATAGAGGCGAGGACTGTCAAGCTAATGCGGTTGCGTCTCACAGACTTCGTTTGGGGTGTGCTCGACCTCGTTCCTCGCACCAACTTCGTGGGTCATATTCTACAGACAACCGAGCTGTCGAATTGGTCGTACTGACGCCCTTTGCCCTGACAGCCCGACATCCGCATGCGCTGCGCGATCCACTCCGCCAACGCCGGCTCTATCATGATCATCCCTCAAGAGCGCGATCTCGTCCGCCTGTACATCCAGCTCCCGATCCAGGTCAAGCCGGGAGCCTACCTTGATAAGTCCAAGGTCACGCCCGACTCGATCCTCGACACGGCGAGGAAGATCTTGCACCCTTACACGCTTGACTACGAGCACATCGACTGGTTCACTGGTGCGTTTCCCTCCCGCTCGTCTCCACCGTGCAGCCGAGGCTGACGACCCGTCCCGGACAGGCTATCACATCGGTCCGTCCCGAGACGCTTCCTGCGCCTTTCCTCCGAGACTGACTTCTCACCCTCTCCTTCCTCGCAATAGGCCAGCGCCTCACCGAGTCGTTCGGCGCTCACAACCGCGTTTTCCTCGCCGGCGACGCCTGCCACACCCACTCGCGTACGTTCTCTTCGTTCTCGCTCTTCCTCCGAACGAAGGTGCTAACGTTCTCGTTTTCCGATTCGACAGCCAAAGCGGGCCAGGGCATGAACACGTCGATGCAGGACACTTGGAACTTGTGCTGGAAGCGTGGGTCTTGGTCGTTCGCCATGCGTTTCCGGTGATGGTCGACTAACCCTCCATACCCTCTTTCGACAGTCGGCTCCGTGGCGACCGGTCTCGCCAAGCCCGAACTCCTCCAGACCTACTCGGACGAACGCCAGGTCGTCGCCAAGACCCTCATCGACTTTGACACCAAGTTCTCCAAGCTCTTCTCCGGCAAGCCCGCTAGCGCAACGGATGTTGACGAGGGCGTCGACTTGAAGGAGTTCAAGGATGTGTTCGCGACTGGTGAGTACGGCTTCACCAAGACGAATTTGGAGACCTGCTAACGGCGGTTTCGTTGCAGGCAACCTCTTCGCGGCCGGCATGTCGATCAACTACGCCGACTCGATCGTCGTCGGCAAGGACGGCTCGCGCGGCGCCGTTACATCAAAGCAGCACCTCGCCTCGAAGCTTCCGGTCGGCGAACGCTTCTACTCGGCGCAGGTCGTCAACCAGGCTTCCGCCACGGCCGACGAGCTCACGACCCGCATCCCTTTCACCGGCGCCTTCCGCCTGCTCGTCTTCCCTGGCGATATCTCCAAGCCCGCGGCGAAGGAGCGGTTGCAGAAGCTCGCCGACTACCTCGACTCGCCGGAGAGCGTTGTCAGCAAGTACACGCCCGGCGACTTGCCGCGGTGGGCCGTCATCGACCCTGTCACTATTCGTGCGTTTCTAACTCTCGTCTGAACTCCCGACTCTGCTGACCGCGATCTCTCACCCTTTGCAGACTGCGCCGAGCGAACGGAGGTCGAACTTTACGACTTCCCTCAGCCGTCGATCTTCCACCCTCACAACTACAAGCGTATCTACTGCGACGGACCATCGCGTGCGTTCTCAGTCCTCTTCATTGCGCAGGTCGGGAGGTGCAGAGGAGGAAACATTCGGCCATCGTCGAAGCGAGCGTACGCTGACCTCTTCCTCCTCCTCTCTTCGCAGACCACCGCGGCGATGGCAAGGCGTACGAGACGTACGGCATCTCGAAGGAGGAGGGCGCGATCGTCGTCGTCCGACCTGACCAATGTGCGTCGCGCCTCTCTCCTTACACTTCCGCTCACTACTGACCGCTTTTTCCCTTGTAGACACCGGCCTTGTCGTCGGTCTCGAGGACACCGACATGCTCGACGCCTACTTCGCGCAGTTCATGCAGCCCGCAAAGGACGGCGGCTACCCCGGCGCGAAGGTTACCAAGGTCCTCCCGCCCGACTGGTCCAAGGTCGCTCACCAGGAGATCGCCAAGTGCGTCCTCTCAGACTCTCTGGCTCTCGCTGAGGCTGACGATTGCTCTACCACAGGACCCTTGCCGTTGCCGAGGTAAACGCCATCTGAGCGTTCCCGACCTCGCCCTTCGTTATTATCGCCGGTTCCTGTATTCCCTCGCATCCCGTCAGCTGTATATGGTCTCTAGCGAAGGTGTGGCTGGCTGTACTATCGACTTTGTATTCGGAATACACAAGTATCTATCGACCCGGTTGCTCTGTCTCTTCCTCGTCTCTTTGCTCAGTGCAGCGCCTATAACATCCCGCCGGCGACTCAAACTGCTCAAGCGTAGCGTACGCGATCTGCTTGTTTAGCCCTCGCCTCATCGACCTCGCCCTTCCTTCCCCTCCTCGTTCACCTCGCAGTGCTTGCCCATCGCCCACACGCCGCCCTGACCCGCTCGAAGCTGGGAAGGCTCTCGAGCGACGGTAATGATACAAGCCAGGCTCGTGCGCACATCCGCCGTGCTCGTATGCGAAGAGAACCGCCGGACGCACAGCTTCATCTTGCGGTCTCCCTGGACGACCACGGCGGGCTCGGGCACGTGGACTGCGATCGGACTGCGGCATTTCTTGCACAGATCGCTCGTGCCGTGGCGCTGCACGAGGACGAGGCGTGAGGAACGGCCAGCTTCGCCAACTTCGCCTCTTCCGCGTTCTTCCGCCTTACGCTTCACCTTCGCCCGCTGCGGTGCTCTACGCTTGCTGTTGAAGGACACGAGGGGGCGTTCCGGATCTCTCCTCGGCGGTTTGACGCCCCTTCAATCGCACCCTCCTACGCTGCTGACTTCGGGATGTCCGTCCGACACGTTCTCTAGTTCGCACAGCTCCTGTCGGCGTGCCAGGCGAACGAGATGTGTGCTTATCTTCACTCTGCTCCTTGCCGCTCACCTCGGAACGAACGTTCTCAACGGCGCTCGCAAGTATGGCCGTCTCGAATGGCTCAACCCCTTCCGGCCATCCTTGCTCTTCCGCTACGAACGCAGGCCCTTTCAACGACTCGATGTCCTTCGTCGACGTCGCCATCATTGGCGCAGGCCCAGCTGGCTGCATGGTGCGGATTCCCCCAAATCCCCCTCGAGTCGCAGCTTATCCTTTTCTCCGCTTCATAGGCCGCAGATGTGCTCTCCCGCTTTTCTGCCCGAGGCCTAACTGTCCGCATCTTCGACAAGCGGAGTGCGCAGCTCGAGAACGGTCAGTTGTGGCATTTCCGCGCAGGGACCTGCTGCGCTGACACTCGTCTCGAGACCCTCTTCCACCTCCTCATGCCGCCGATGCACGCTCAACGTGCTTCGACTGACACAGGTCAAGCCGACGGCTTGAATCCTCGCTCGCTCGAGATCTTCGAAAGTCTCGGCATCATCGAGCAGGTGCAGAAGGAGGCGTCGCCCATGGTCAGTCCCGCTCACTCGTCGCAAGTTGCTAGGGACGATTCCTGACGAGCTCTCCTGACGCTCCACGTACAGAGCGAGATCAATTTCTGGGCACCTTGTCCCGAGACAGGCAGGCTCGTTCGGACGGGCCAGATGTGCGTCTTCCACCTCGCTTCAGCACCTCATTCACCTTGGCTGACGGGCGTGTCACCGCAGTCCCGACACGACTCCTGGACTTTCGCGCTTTCAGCAGACGATCCTACACCAGGGTGAGCTAACCTGCATCTCTTGCGAATCGAAGACGCAGGCTAAGTTTCCGGCTAACAGGACGCGTCGAGACGCACTTGCTCGATGATGCACAGGTGCGGCCGAGATTGTGCTTGGCTTGAGAGGGCGGGTTCAAATCGCTTCGTCTCCCGCAGAAACACTCGCAAGGCGCAATCGCGCCCGAGCGCTCGATGCTTCCCGACACTCTTTCCATCGACGAGTCGCTCGTCGCCGACCACAACTCGCACTCAATTACGCTCACCGTCCGCCATCTGTCCGAGGGCGAATCGACACCGGATGCGTACAAATTCGACGATAAAGGCGTCAGGAGTGGCCTGTTCAGAAGTTCGTTGTTGTCGGCTGCGGAGGAGGAGGGTCTTTAGTGTGTCGACGACCACACTCTCTGACGATGAGGTACCACTGACGCTTTGCGTGTTGCGCTTGCAGCAAGAAGGACGGGACGGCCGAGCGGGTCGAAACTGTCAAGGCGCGCTACCTGATCGGCTGCGACGGCGCACACTCGTGGACTCGCCGCCAACTCGGCGTCAAGATGCTCGGAGACCAGACGAGTGCGTACAAATAGCTCGAACGAATGTGCAGCTCACGAACTGATCGAGTCCTGCTGGTTAGATTTCGTCTGGGGTGTACTCGACCTTGTTCCCCGCACAAACTTTGTGCGCCCAACTCGCTGTCCTTTGCAGTCGATTCGCTGACCTTGCCGAGTCAACAGCCGGACATCCGCATGGCGTGCGCGATCCAGTCCGCCAACTTCGGCTCAATCATGGTCATCCCGCAACCGCGCGACCTTGTCCGGCTATACATTCAGCTTCCCATTCGCGTCGAGCCTGGCGCTTATCTCGATAAGTCGAGGATCACGTCTGAAACGATCCTTGCAACGGCGCGGAAGATCCTCCACCCGTACACGCTCGACTACGAATCCATCGACTGGTTCACCGGTGCGTCGGAGTCCTACTCAACATGACAAACCGCAGCTTACCCTTGCCGTGACAGGCTACCATGTCGGTGCGTTCAAAGCGGTCTCGTCGCTCTTGCTCGTCCAGACTCAGACTTCGCTCTTCCTCTTCAGGCCAGCGGTTGACCGAGTCCTTTGCGCAATACAACCGCGTCTTCCTCGCTGGCGACGCCTGCCATACGCATTCTCGTACGTACCGTTCGCTTCCTACCCTGCTTGCGGACCTTCTTGATTTTCCCTTGACCTTCACCTCTCACAGCCAAGGCCGGTCAAGGCATGAACACCTCGATGCAAGACACCTGGAACCTCTGCTGGAAGCGTAGGTCCACCCTGTCCACCCTTCTCTGACTTGCTCGGCCTCCTTTGATGTCCGCCGATTCCGCTGGACTGATCGTGTCTTTGCGTCGCGCAGTCGGTCTCGTCGCCACTGGCCTCGCAAAGCCAGAGCTCCTCGAAACCTACTCTCTCGAGCGCCAGCCCGTCGCGGCCGCCCTGCTCAGCCTGGACTGCAAGCTAGCGAGGAGCTGGTCATCGAAGCGGCACCAGCTGCAGAAGGGCAGGGAGGAGGATCGTAATGCCGAGAAGCTCGGCGAAATCATCGCGAAGGGTAAATGTAACTGCTCGCTTCGGACCCTTTCCTTCCGCTTACTTTCGACGGTCTACAACAGGCAAAGCTTTCACGCTCGGCATCTCAATCAATTACGCCGACTCGATCATTGTCGGCAAGGACGGTTCGCGCGGCGCCGTCACATCCAAGCAGTACCTGGCCTCGAAGCTCCCCGTCGGAGAACGCTTCTACTCGGCGCAGGTCGTCAACCAGGCTTCCGCCACGGCCGACCAGCTCACCACCCGCATCCCCTTCACCGGCGCTTTCCGGCTGCTTGTCTTCCCTGGCGACATCACCAAGCCCGCAGCGAAGGAGCGGTTGCAGAAGCTCGCCGACTACCTCGATTCGCCGGAGAGCGTTGTCAGCAAATACACGCCCGGCGACTTGCCGCGGTGGGCCGTCATCGACCCTGTCACTGTCCGTGCGCTGCAAGTCCTCTTCTAAGCCTCCGACGCCGCTGAACTCAATCTGTCACCCTTCGCAGACTGCGCCGAGCGAACGGCAGTCGGGCTTTACGACTTTCCTCAGCCGTCAATCTTCCACCCTCACAACTACAAGCGGATCTACTGCGACGGACCATCGCGTGCGTTCTCGGATCCTCTTCAGTGCGCAGGTCGGGAGGCGCGGAGGAGTAGCCTTTCGCCGTGTGCGATCCACCTTCCTGAAGCGAGCCTGCGCTGATCTCCTCCACCTCCGCTTTTCGCAGACCACCGCGGCGATGGCAAGGCGTACGAGACGTACGGCATCTCGAAGGAGGAGGGCGCGATCGTCGTCGTCCGACCTGACCAATGTACGTTCGACACTTCCCACCTTGCGTCCATCCTTCCTGATCTCGTCCTCGCCCACAGACACCGGCCTCATCGTTGGCCTCGAGGACACCGACATGCTCGACGCCTACTTTGCGCAGTTCATGCTGCCCGCGAAGGACGGCGGCCACCCCGGCGCAAAGGTCGCGGAGGTGCTCCCGCCCGACTGGTCGAAAGTCGTGCCCCTCGAGATCACCGGGTCCGTCTCCTTGCCCTTCTTCCGCCATCACGCATGCTGATGACCTGCGGACTTGCAGATCCTTCGCCGTCGAGGAAGTGCGCGTCAACGGAACGAGCTAGTCACCTCTCCACCTGTTCCCTGCTTCGTGTATCTATCTCCGGTCGCCAACTTATCCACTATAGCGTTCCTGGTGAACCACAAGCCCTCGTCTATACTCCCTCAGACTATTTGAGAAATAAACAAGTTGTGGTCTTGCATTCAGTCTAGACTCTAGCTGCTGCTCCACCTTAAAGCTTCGACGGCTCGTCTTTCGCGATGTTGATCACGACCTGCGAGACGGGCGACGTCAGCATCCATCACAACACCAGACGAGATGACCGAAGTACGAACCTTTCCGAACTGCCCGCCGCGCTTCAACAGCTGGAACCCTTCCTCTGCCTGCTCGAGGCCGTTCAGGACCGAGTCTACGACTGGCTGGATCTTGTGCTCGGCGACCATCTTAACGGCGGCGAAGAACTCTTCGCGCGAACCCATCGTCGAGCCTGCGAAGTTTCCGTCCGTCAGCGACGTGAGCTCATATTTGCGAAGGCAGAGCTGCGCGATCCAGCGAGAGCGCAGTGGAGTTCGAAACTGACCGCGCAACTCAATGTTCTTGAGGATGACCGCCATCGAGACGTCAATAGGCTTCCCGCTCGTCTGGCCGTAGCAAGCGATGATACCGCCGTCCTTGAGCAGTCGCGCCGTTTGCGCAGCGATTGGTCCACCCCCAGAGTCGATGACAGCGTCGAGGTAAGGGCGGGAAGAGGGGAGGTGCTTCTGGAGCTGTTTCGGCCAGTCGTCTGCGGAGCAAACAGCGTCAGTGAGCATCGATTCGAAGAGCGAGGACGGGCGGACTCGCCTTCCTTGTAGTTGACGCCGCCCTTCGCGCCGAGCTCCTGCGCACGCTTGACCTTGTCGGGCGACGAGGACGTAACCCAGACGTTCGCGCCTAGCCAGACTTGAAACGTCAGTCGCGCTGAGAAGTCTCGGCGAGGAAGAGAAGGAGGGCACCTGCAGCGACGCAGAACTGCAATGCCTGGATAGCAACACCCCCGCCAATTCCGGTAATGAGGACATTGTCGCCCTTCTTGACATTCGCCTTCGTGAAAGTCGCACGGTACGCCGTCAAGCAGCCAAGCGGGACCGTCGCAGCCTGCTCGTTCGTCAAGTGCGCGGGGCACTCAATCACGTCGTCCTTTCCGACCGCAACATACTCGGCGTAGGTTCCGCGCCCATCGCTCTGCTTGACCGAGCCCAAGATGCCGAATTGCTTCCCTGGCTCGTCGGGACCGAGAGGCGAGGAGAGCCAGTGGACGGCGGGAGCTACCAGGACTCGCTTGCCGGAGAGAGGGTGCGAGGGGGACGTGACGATTCCGACCGCGTCCGCTCCAAGGATCGAGGGGACGGCGTCGGTGTGGAAGATCGTGCCGGGGTACAGGCCTGCGAGGGACAATGTAAGCGGGCTTACATAGTCGAGCAAAGCGGATTGCTCACTCTGGCGCTGGAAGACGTCGCGGTGGTTGAAGCCGGCGGCGAGGACCTTGACGAGGATCTGGTCTGCGCAACACAAGATTGATCAACAACGTATCGTCCGAACAGAGGGGTTGAAAAGGAGGAGTAGGTGATTCGAAGGGAGGGCGAAGTAGTCAAGGTAGTCGGGGAGGCCAAGAACAGCGACTCACCCTCCTTCGGCGTCGGTACGGCGAGCTCTTCCACCTTGATAGGGTGCCAGGTCTCCGGTCCCGGCTTCCAGTCGTCCCCCGCGGTCTTGTGAAGAGTGAGCCCCTTCATTCGTTCAGGAAGCGATGAGGAGGTCATGCAGCGTGGCGAGAGTGTGCGGCAGCGGTCCGGGTGGCTCAGTCGGTCGATATAGCAGCTAGTGGCAGCACAGTAAGCTCAGCTAGCCTTGCGATGCGTCGAGTGAAGCGTGCGAGGTCAGCCTTTGTGTCCGGTCTCCACCTTCCCCACTTCCGACTCTCCGAGGACAACGACGGCGAGTCTGGCGAGGCGTACTGGACGAGTAAGGAGCTGTAAACGATACGCAGTCCTTGGCAAGCTCGCGAAAGACAATGCGGGAGCGAGCCGAGCGATGTGAGAGTCTCTTCGCGGCCTCCAGGCGAAGGTGAGGGACTCTTAAGGCGGGCTGAGCGTGCGATGGCTCACTGCGACCGTGCGAGAGTCACCGTCCTACTCCCGCATCAACAGCAAGACCTCGAGGTCCTTGAGTAACGCCTTCGCCTCGTCCCTGAACTCCTGCGTCGCCTCCAGCGTCTTGAGGTACTCCTCCGCCGTCCCCAAGTCTCCGACCGCCGCTCTCGCGCCCTCTCCCGCGCCGGCCTGAAGTCCACTCCTCCTCATCTCCCACTTAGCCAGCCAGACATACACCCTCCCCAATTCGACCGTCGTCAGTCCCGCTTGTAGGCCGTCCGACAGGGCGCGACGGTGATAAGCGGCTGCGGGCTCGCCTTGCCCGAGAGCGGCGTAGAGCTTGCCGATTCGGAGGGAGATGTCTGAACCGTCGCCGGGTTCGGAGGCGAGGAGGGCGCGTTGGTGGGCGCGGATGGCGTCGGGGATCCTGCAAAGAGCCAGCGCATCAGTCACGTCGCAGATCTCGAGAACAGCGAGCGCGCATCTCCGTCTCGGGGAGGTCTTGGGCCGCCGAAAGCACCGCAACCGAGACCGACCGAACGCACCTCTTCAACTTCTCGTAACAAGTCGCCAACGCACTCCACATCCTCGCATCGTACGGTCGAAGCGCCGTCGCGCGATTGTAGTAGTTGAGTGCGTAGTAAGGCTCGCCGAGCAACTCGTAGGCTTGGCCGAGGCCGTACCAGGCGCGGTAGTCTTTCCGGTCGACTTCTGCGAGCGGGAGCGGGAGATGGGGTCAGTGGCTACGTACTCAACGCGTACGCTGAGCGACAAGAGGGACGACATCCTCTCGCAGCCCAACGAGAGCCCTGCGAGCCAAACCACCGCGGTCCAAACTCACCAACAGCCCGTCGATAACTCGCAATCGCCGCGTTCGTATTCTTGATCTCGACATACTCGTGTCCCATCAACGTCCAAGCCGAGAGGTAGTTCCTGTCGAGTTTGAGCGCGCGGCGGAAGTAGAGGATCGCTTTTTCGTGGTCGCGGCGGAGGGAGTAGTAGTTGCCTGCGAGAGGGGGAAAGGCGAGGTGAGTTGGTGCGCTGCTCTATGTCGAGGTCCGTCCTCCTACTAGCGTAGGAGGGCAAGACCAAAGCAAGGAAAGGCGCAACTCACCGACCAAACAACAAACCTCGGGTCTCATCCTCTCAACCTTGACAAGCTCCTGCGCGAGCGCCGCCAGTTCCGCCCGTTTCTCCGAGACGTAGAGGATGTTGGAGAAGACGTCGAGGTCTTCTATGCGGTACGGGTCCGAGTCGCGCAGCGCGGTGAACAGGTTGGCGGCTTCTTCGAATTCTGCGTATCGACTCAACCGGTCAGTCAGTCCCTGCTGAGATGTCATGGGACTGGCGAAGAGAGGCTCGCACGCACCCCGCAAATGGTAATAAACGCTCGCTCTCAACCCCCTCACAACCAAACTCTCGGGCGCAAACACCCCTTCCAACTCGTCAACCACGTCGTGCAGCCCGTCGCTCGCGGCGTGGATCTCGAATGTGCAGTGAATGTAGAAGAAGAGGAGCGGGATGGAGGGAGGGAGGAAGGGGAGGGTCGCTTCGAGCTGTGCGAACATCACAAGCTCTGGCGATCAGCGTCTCGTCGCGTAGATGGATGACGGTGAGACAGAGCGTGGGTGAGCGCACCTCCTCAGGCCCGTCAAGGCACTCGGCAATCTTTCTCCACGCGCTCCAGTTGTACGGCTCGAGCTTGACCGAGTTGACGAGTGTCTCGAGCGCGGCGAGGCGGAGGTCAGACGCGGGAGGTGGAGAGGCTGAGGAGGAGGGATGAGGATGGGGAGGGATTGCGGCTGGAGGGATTGGGGGGAGCGAGAGGAGCAGCAGGGATTTCCTGCGTTCCCTTGCAATCCAGTCAACCACGCTGTGACGTGGAGGAAAGGGGAAGGAAAGCGCACAGGTAGAGCAAGTACCCGTCGCAGTTGACGAAACCTTCTTCCCACCCTGCCATCTCGTCGAGCAGCTCTTGCGTGAACGGGTTTGGCCGCGGTCGGTCCTTGACGCCGAGGAGCTCGCCCGCTTCTTCTTGTATACGCTTCTCGCCGGCCTGGGAGCGACCTAGCCCTTGTCAGGGCGTATAAGATGGAGAGCAGAAAGACGCCTCACGCACCAAGAACCGCGCATAGCAACGCAACCACCTCGCCTTTGGCCCCGTACACTCCCTCAGAACATGCGCCGCCCTCAACAGCTCGTGATTCTGGACATACGTGACCGCAAGCGCATACAGATCCTGCTCGTCCTCGTCCCGCAGCACCCACTCCTCTCTCACTCGCGGATCAATCTCCGACCGCAAGTCCTCCCCGCTCGCGTCCATTCGGTCGTCTTCGACGAACGCACTTCGCTCGACAACTGGGCTTGACGCTTCGCCCATCGACAGCACAGACCCGAGACTGTCCCGCCCTCCATGCCGCTCGACGCTGGGAAGTCCCGGTCCGCCCCTCGAACCCGACGGAACTGCCGGCCCGCCTGGTTCGCGCGGGTCGAGACGAGAGGTAGACGAGAGCGGAGTCTTGACGGGCGTCGAGGTGCGGAAGTGGACGTGTGGAGAGCGTGCGGTCGGATACGGTGGGGCTGCTCCTCCTCCTCCTCGCGATGAGCTGGTGGAAGCGGTGGGTGCATTCGCGCGTCGACTGGGCGGAGGCAGTGCGGCGAGGAGTTCTGCTGCGAATTTGGATGCGGCGGGGAGGCAGCGGTCGGAGAGTGAGCGGACTGCGTTGCGGAGGTCGCGGCGCAGGGAGTCGGTGGGTGGTCGTGCGTCTGCGAGGGTGGGTCTCGTGCCGAGTGAGGCCATTCGAGCGTGTCACTTGCCAGCCAGGGCGTTGTGAGCCGTGCGATGCGATGTTGAGCGAGAGTGCGTGAGGGAGCGCAGGCGGAGTGGGACACGAACTCGACACCCACAGCACCTGGCGGGGTGGTACAAAGGCTGGTGTGGTGCTACAGTCTGCTTGAGCAACTGTGTCTTTCCAGCGAGTCAAACGAAGCTGCGGGAGGGCGGGTTGAGGGGGGTCGACCTCGCTCTCTGCCAGCTCGCGCCTCTCTCGCTCCATCCCTTCACTCGCTCGCGCTCAACTCGCTCAGACTGGCTCAGATCGCGCGCTGGACTGCTCAAGTGGCACCACAGACACCGCTTTACCCATCCACAACCACCCGCAAAGCCGCCCGACACCGCTCGAGGTCCGTCAGCTTTTCTTTCATCCCTCCCCCTCTCCACCCGCGACACACCGCCCAGGGATAGATACCTACACAACCATATATTTCCCTGATCGACCGAAAGGTCGGAGTGAGGGAGATCCACGTGTACACAATCATGCATCACCAACTGAGGGCATCCCTTCTCGACATCGTCCTCTCCTTCCGCCGTGGGATCAGGAGGACGGGCCAGGACATGAGCAGCGCTGAGGTGCAGGGACGAGTGAACTGACCAGCGTCGTCCGCCGTCTACAGATCTCGCTAGTCTCGCAAAAGTTCCTGCTCTCGTCTCGTCTCCTCCCGGCTCGGCTTTCCTTCTTTTTGTGAGTCTCGCCTCTCCCTTTTCTTGAGCAGCCTGTTCCACTCCGACGACGACGACCCACTCGTCCCCGCGACGCGCGCCTCGAGCCCCTTGATGAATTCCACAATCAACCAGTTCTGCTACTGAAGCACGAATGTAGACACATGGACCTATACCAAAAGCTTTACCTCATTCTGATGGGCTCACATACTCGCGCTCGTTTCTGGGACGAGTCGTCGGAGGGGGAACAAGTCACTCGACCGAGGGAATCGGAACTGACTTTGTTTCGTTGGCCTCGACGACAGGTTCTTTCTTTCTTGCTGTGTCTTCTCTGCTTCTCGTCGACTGGCGCTCCGAACCTTCCAGCTCGACGACTCATCCAGCTCAACCACCGCCTACCGCCTCCGACGTCCTCGCGCCCACATCCAATTCGTACGTTCCCTCCCCTCTTCTCTTCCGCACCCGCACGCGCACACGCCCACCCCACTACGTCTTCGGATGAGAACAAATCGTCATATCCATTCTCTGAAGCCCAATCACAAACCCTCCTTCCTTAATCTCCCTCGTCCTCCTCTTCGGACCGACTAGCACCCTCCTCTCGTTCTGCGGGACTCGGAAACGTCTTCGGGCGGACTACGAGTCTCGCAGAGCGAGCGGAGCGCGAAAGGTTTGAGGAAGGACGGGCGAGGGGGGTTCTTCGAAAGGAGAGGGAGGGAGGGGGGCTGGGAGGTAATCTTAGGCTTTGCTGACTTTGACGTCCTTTTGGGCTGGGCGTGTCGTGCGAGGGTGTGCGAGGTTAGGACGAGCGGGCGCTGACCGTCGCTCGTGCACCTTCAGCAGGATCGTCTCTCGACGCGTCTCCGTATCGCTGTTCTCGCTTGTTGCAATGCCGCTTTCTCTCCTCTCCTTCCCTGTCCGAGTCGTCGCAAGCCCAAGAAAAAGCGATAGCATCGCTTGCAAGCTGTAAGTCTACCGCATCCTCGTCCTTCCCTCGACCTACCGCACCCCAACCCTCGCAACCCCCCTATTCAGCCCCTCAAGCAACATACAAGCCTGACACAACTTCTGACTCGTCAGGCTCCCGCACCGCTCGCATTTCTCTGCGCCCGTCGCCAGCATCAGCACTCGCTCGTCGGGGGAGGGGAGAGGGACGAACGCTGGGTTTGGGATATACCGGTCTTTTTGCGCGTTGGTGGGGTGATGCCTTTGCGCTGGGGAGGTTGGGCGGCGGAGGCGGAGGGGAGGGCGGAGGGAGAGGAGGAGAGGAGAGGGTCCGGGTCGCCGCCTGCTCGTCTGCCGCGGAGGGAGAGCGAGGAGGCCATCGCTTCGCCTGAATAGATCTGCGTGCCCCACAACCACAGCGCACCTCCGTCAGCTGGGCTTGACGAGGAGAAGGAGCAGGAAGGAAAGACGCACAAGGTCGACGATCGCGCTTGGTCGGACCGCTTCGAGGTCTTTCACCAACGCGCGTGCATAACCGCGGTACGCAGTCGGAGCATAGATACACTCCGTCGAGTGGTAGTCAAGTTTCTGCGCCCCTTCATCAGCCCTGTGAGAGGAAAGAAGAAAAACAGGACGAGGGAGGGAGCGCACCTTGAAGTAAGCATACATGACGATCTCCTTCTCGTACGCGTACTTGAAGGGCTTGCTGCGCTTGATCGTCTTGGGGAGGAGGGAGGAGAGGTCGGACTCGTCGGCGTCGGCGTCTGGGCCGGGGCGGGGACATGAGGAGCTGGGGGACGGAGAGGGGTCGCCGCCTGTTGTGATTGCCGTGCAGCGCTCGAGGCGCGGGAGGTCGCCGCGGAGGACTGCATCGCAAGAGACATGCCCCGATCAGCTTTCCTTTGACGGCGCGAGACAGCTGAAAGTGCGAGAATCTGTCGACGAACCGTTCATGAGAACAGTTTCGGCGACGTCGTCTGCGTTGTGACCCGTCACGATGTGGTCGACCTCAAGCAGGTCGGCTCCTCGGTCGAGCGCTTGACGGCGGAAGACGCCGCAGTAGGTGCCTGCAGTCGACAACGGCCTTCTAGGTCAGCCCATCCGTTTCGCGGTTTGTCAGGAGACGGTAGACGCGGATTGCGACGCACAGTTGCCCTTCTTGCCGACTTCTGCGACGACCTTGTCCATCGTCCAGCCGCCGTAAAGCTCCGAGTACGACAGGATCTTGAGCGGCAGGTCGTACTGCTGCGCATTGAGCTTGACGGTCTGGGAACGGGCCGACATCCAGGATCATCAGCTTCCCACGCCGAGGAAAGCACCGGAAGCGACTAGTCGTCCCGACTCACATCGAGCGAAGCATCCCGGTACCCGCTAATTCCCTCATCAATCGAGAGGAGACACAGGTCGAGACCGTAGTCGTAGCGCTTGTTCAAGAGGGTCATGATGTACGCAAGAACTGTCGAGTCTGTTCCGGAAGAGAAGATATCAGGTCAGGGTCGCTCGTCCCGGCTCTGCGGACGTCTCTATTTGTGCAGTCCGACTCCACATCGTCGTCAACGCCCTCAGACAGCCCCCGCAGCCTGTCCATCGCCCGTTCGACATCCCTGCACCGCCCCGACAAGCTCGCTCGAGGCGAACGAGCCACACAACGCCGCCAGTCGCACCGCTGAGCAGCGAGAGAGCACAACAAGATTCATACGGAGTTACTGCGACTCACCTTTGCCTCCGCTCGCGCCGATAGCGACCCTCTCGCCCCTCCTGAACAATCCCCTCCTCGTCGGTTCAGCCTCCGCCTCAGCGCCTCGCTGGTCGCTGCTGCCCTCGTCAAAGTCTGCCCTGCCCTTGCCCTTGACGCTGGTGCCCGCCGCACCGTCCAATGCGCCCTGCCCGCATCCCAAGATGGTGTGGTGGACTTCCGTCTCGAACACGCGGAAGAAGCATTCCTTGCAGACTGCCTGGCCAGTCTTGGGTCGTCGAATCAGAGCTCGTCGCGGCGCATCAGGCGGGCACAGCGAGCACGGCGCCATTGTTGTGGGCGAACCCGCTCTTTCACTCCTTGACAACCGTTGCTCTGGTGACAACTCGCTGGAGGGCGCTCGCTGGGACTGCTGAACACGATGAAGGAGGGCAAGAATGCTGCCGACCCGCTGAATAGCCTGCTTTGCGCCGTGCGTCCATTCACTCCCTCCCCACTTTCTCCCGTGTTGACATTCGCTCGGGAGCGGCGACAGGTCCATGCAGAGCGACTGGCGCAGCTGCATACGATTCTCTCAGCTGGTCTGTGCACTTGCTGCTCGACGCAAAGCACCGCAAGCTGACTTGCGCGCGAACAGCCGCCTTCTTGTCTGCCCTCGTCCTCGGCATCTCGCTACACTACCACAAGATTGTCCGGAATCAGGTCTGTTACGCTCGTTGGGCCTCTACGCATGTGATGTAGCTGATGGGGTTCTCGTCGCGCAGTACTACGGCTATCCTGACGAATGGTTCCCTTCCGTCTCGGCGTTCGTCTCTCTCGCTCGACCTCCTGTCACGTCTTGGCATCGCTGACCATCGCCCATTCAACACGCAGAACAATAGGCGACTGGTTCCCCGAACGCAACGTCTTCCACCTCCTCATCGCCCTCACGTCCGGCCCGCGATTCCTCCTTATGCTCCTCACCTTCCTCATACATCGCGTTCAGCGTCCCACGAGCTCTCTACCAAGCGTTCTCGCCGTCGTTGCGGCTTTGCGGACATTGCTATGCGGAGGATGGGTCTACGTGACGTCGAGTGATCATGCGGATGCTCACGATGCCTGCATGGTGCTGTGCGTTCAATCTTCCGCTCGGAGGCTGCTCCGTGAAGGTGCTGACTGGCTTCTTACTCAGCTACATTGTCTCGAACCTCCCCTACATGATCCTCCAAACCCTCCTCACGCCCAACACACCCGCCGCACGACCAGCCAAAACCGCCCGCCGCCTCCTCGGCACCTCCTTCTTCGCCACCCTCGTCCCGCTCGTCTACTTCTATCTCCGACACAAGAGTGACCGGATTGCGGGAGCGTATTCGATCTACGCGCTGTTCGAGTGGACGTTGATCGTCCTCGACATCAGCTTCGACTCGATCTCGATTCTCGACTTTGTGGCTCCGACTTCCGTTGCGAGCGGCAACGAAGCGGTCGTCAGTCCGAGCATCGAGCTTGCTGCTCAGGTCGCATCGGCGCAGACGACTGCGAGCGAGTCGAACGGTGTCTACCTCGCCCCGGCAGATCCGACCGCCGAGGCGCAAGAGCCGGGCGCGGTCATTAAAGCGTTGCGCAAGATGGATATGGCGTCTCGAGGCGCGGGAGGGTGGGCGGCGGAGGTCTATCTCGGTGCGTCCTGTGGCCCTCGCGCAACCTTCGCAAACTGACCCTTCCTTACGAGCAGCATTTCTCTTCTGGACGAACCTGACGGCTATCGGACCGATGATCTTCTACTCGTCCGTCTGGGCGATGGGCCTTTCCGGCGACGAAGTCGCCCTCTTCTGCATCATCTCGCCCATCGTCCTGTCCCTCCCGATTCCCTTCCTCTCGAACTTCCTCCTCAACTCGCCGACGTCCGGAGACCTAGGCTTACTTGTCGGCGTTGCCAGCCGATACCTCGAAGGCGAGGGCGCCGAGAGGTTGAGGGCGGCGGCGTTCGGAGTTGGGTTGGCGGCGATTGCGAGGGTGGCGAGTTGGTGGGAGGTTCGGAAGGATCCGGCGCGCCTAGAGGGACGAGCCATGTCGGTCGAGAGTCTCACACGGACTTCGCGTAGTCATCGCTGACTTGTGTTGGACACGCAGTGTCTTCCTCCTCGGCCTCGTCCTTTCGGTCCTCGTCAAGTTCGCCAACTACTCGCTCAACCCGCTCTGGCCCTTCATGCGGAGTTCGTCGAACCCGAAGGAGGAGAATGGTGGCTGGAACGGCATTGGGCTGGCGGTCGGAGTGTGGGCGTGGTGCGAGGTTGCGCTTCGAAGGCGAAGAGGGAGGACAGCGGTCGTCCCTTCGGCTTCGCCCGTCAACAGCGCGACCCAGGGTTGGATGGCCAGCATCGCCTCAATCGTCGGCTTCGGCTCGCTCTTCTTCCTTCTCCACTTCCTCTACACCGACAGCGGTACAACCATCGCCTGGTCCTGGAACGGCTACCCCTCCACAGGACCTTTCGCTTTCCCCCACGGCGCCATCACGATCGCCGCCCTCTCAGCCGGCATCCTCGTTGCGTCGACGCCTCGATACCTCGCCTTCGCCAGATCGTCCATGGCATTCACCGTGGCTTGCGCGTCGGCAGCCGCTCTCTACGCGTCCGACTCGTGGCCTTCCTTCCTGCCCGGCTGCCTCCTCGGAATGTACGCCGTCTCGCTCTTCCCTTCCTTCCTCTCGTCCATCCTCGCCGCCTCGACCAGCAGCCCCGGCATCCCGTTCGCCCTCGCCTTCTTCTACTACGCCGTCCTCGAGCTCGCGAGCACTTGGACGGTCGCGTACGCTTTTGTTCCAGCCGGCTGGCTGCTGCGCGAACGTACGGACATCGTCCTCGGCTGGACGATGGCGGGCGTCGGGATCGGCCTTCTCCCGCTTCGCCGCCTCGCCGCGTCGCAAGCCTCGTCCTCCGCGCCGACACGGTCTCGACGCACCTCGTACCTCCACATCACACTGCTCCTCATCTCGCTCGCCTCGGTCTTCTCGATCATCCACCACCGCTCCTTCTTCCAGCCCGGCGTGCCACACCATGCCGAAGAGCGCCTCCTTACTGCCGGCATCTGGACCGTCCACTTCGGCCTCGACGGTTACATGTGGGAGAGCTCGAGGCGCATTGCGCAGTTCTTCAAAGAGGCGGAGGTGGACGTCGTTGCGATGCTCGAGACGGACGATCATCGGGTTGTTGGTGGTAACCGCGACATGTCAGCCGAGTCTCAGCTCTTGCCGCTATCCTCGCTGATTCCAGGCTATCTCTCCAGCACGCAGTACATCGCGCATTCCCTGAATATGCCGTACGTTGACATCGGGCCAGGGCCGCAGAAGAACACCTGGGGTCAGTCAGGCTTCTTGCTCTTTCGTGACTCCACGGCTGATCTGCCCCCTTACTGTAGGCGCCGCCCTGATATCCAAGTTCCCCATCCTCCGCTCCTCGCACCACCTCCTGCCCTCGCCGAACGGCGAACTCGCTCCCGCGATCTACGCGACCCTCGACGTCTACGGCACCGAAGTCGACGTTGTCGTCGCACACAACGGACAGGAGGAGGACCCACTTGACCGCGAGCTGCAGAGTAAAGAGCTGGGAAGGCTCATGAGGGAGAGCTGGCCAAAGCCGACTGTGTTCCTCGGTAAGCGGCCGAACTCACTCGACTGCTCCGACGCTGACTCTTATATCCTGCAGGCTACCTCGTTACGACTCCGCATGCCGAGCGGCCCGCGCCGTACAAACTCGTCGTCGAAGACGGCCGGATGCTCGACATCAGCGTGCGTCCCTCCCCACCTGAGCGACAATACGAGCTGACTTTCTTTTCACGCAGCCGAAGGATCTCGACAGGTGGTGCCAGTACATCCTCTACCGAGGCTTGCAGTTTGTCCTCTTCGCTCTCCTCCAGCCTTATGCTCGCTCTAACCCTGTCCTGTACAGCCGCGTCGGCTACGCCCGCCTCTCACGCGGCAGCGACCCAAGCGTGACCGACTCTGAAGCGCAGCTCGGCAAATTCGTCGTGCCGCTCCCCCGCTCAACGGGGTCGTCGTACACCCGGTCTGCGGAGGCTGCGAAGGCGGCATTCGCTCTACAGCAGGAGCAGCGGAACTCGACTTTCACCGAAGAAGCCGAGAAGGGCGAGGAGAAGAACAAAGAGGTCCTCCGCATTCCGCCCATCCCGCTCGAGGACTACGTCTCGCACCTCCACCAGTCTCCCGCGCCCGTCGACTCGGACGCCACAGTCTGGACCCCCGAGCGGTACATGCCACCCTCCCTCCGCTTCCCAGCGCAGTTCTACGAAGGCAATGCAGGAGGACACCGGTATATCGTCTTGACGGGCGAGAAGGGCGGAGAGGGGCCGAACTACATGATGGACCCCGAGGAGAAGGAATGGAGGAGGTTGTGGGAGATCGACGAGTTGGAGAGGCTGGCGAGCACGGGCGAGTGTGGGGTGCAGTAGCTCAGGCATCGGACTCTTCTTTGCAAGGCTGTACCGTTTCTCAAGCGCGCCGAGTGGGAGGAGAACCTGCTTTTCTATTTCTTCGCACTGCACGACTACTTCTCCGCGATCCCGAACGTGACACGCTTGGCGACGATGACGACGAGGAAGAGCGAGCTGAGAACTGCCGCGCACGCGAGTGGCTTTTGGAAGAAGTCGACGGCGGGAGGGAGGGTGTACTCGATCTGCGTTTCCGTCCGTCGTCAGCTTTCAAGCGGCAAAGTGAAGGAAGCGCGAGCGAGGGCGGACGCACGTAAACTTCGCCTCCATGCCGATCGGTACATCCCTGCTTGGTCATGACGACCGTCGGCCGGCCGGTCGAGTCGAGGTACGTCCATGCGACGTTTCCGCCTTCTTTGATCGTCGGGATGCGGGAGAAGAGCGGGAGAGGAGTCGAGGGAGGGAGGGAGAGCGAGGCGAGTGGGAAGGGCGGGTGGACGGAGATGTCCCTGCGCGGCGCCATGTGGGAGATCCGTCAGGACCAGTCCGATAGATTCGTCGAGAGGAAGCCGGAAGGAAACCGCCGACGCACCTCGCGCCCTCGGGCAACCGAATCTCCACTCTCACATCATCCACCGCGACGTCCCTAATCGGCGTCAAAAACGGCACGGCAGCGACATACCTCCCACCTTTGCGCATCCTGACGAATTCTCCGAGTGGGAGGTCGTACCCGATCGTGAACGAGTAGTTCCACCCTCCCATCAGCGGATAACGAGGTTGGAGTTCCAGAACCGCCGGGGAACGCTTCTGCTGACTCGGGAGGAGGGCAGAGTGTGTCTTGGGAGAGCGGAAACGAGAGGTCGAGACGTTCCCGACTAGGTCGTAGTAGTACGGGCTGTGCGTCGAGGGTGGGAGGACGATCGAGAGTGCTGAGAGGGCCGTCGCGCCGTGACGACGGTGCATCATCATTTTCTGGTAGTCGATGCGGGCGAATTGGCCTTCGAGGCTGTGAAACGCAGGACAAAGGAATGGATCAGCGGACCTGGTCCATGCGAAGTGGACTCCTCGCCGACCGCCTCGTCGCCAGACTCACGCAGGCCCAGCGTTGAACAAATCAATGTTGTCCTGTACAGCCATGTTGGCGCCCCAGTGGCTCAACTCGACGATCCTGTCGAGCTTGCGGATCGAGGCGACCGCTTCGGGTTGCTGGTAGTGGATCGTTGCGAGCTGTTCGTCCGCGAGCGTTAGCGAGTCGGCATGGGAAAAGAGAGTGTGTGATGGACGCACCTGCTCGCCCATCTCGGCAATTTTTCCCTGCGACGTGAAGGTAATCGTCGCGCTCCCCTGCTGCTGATGCACCTTGAACCCCTCGGGACTCTTGACATCCACGACCCTCGGCGTAGGCGTCTTGACCCTCACTTTCACTTCCTCCAACCTACTCTTCTGTTCGCTCGTCAGACCGTGAAGTGGAGCGAGGAGGTCGCCCGTCCAGAGCATGTAGATTGAGTCGGCTGTTTGAGGGAGGGTTTGAGGGTGCGGATGGGAGGAGTGAGGGAGAACGACGGAGAGGGTTAGGGTCGTCTTGTCGGAGGAATGGGGCGGTTGGAGAGAGATGGAGTAGTAGGTCGTTGTGCTGTGGAGGCGAGGCAGGGTCAGTATGGCGTCGGGCCGGGGTCTCCGTGCAGCCCGAACTGCTCGGAAGAGTGCAGCTGCTCTTCCGGATCGTAAAGCGGATCCTCAGCGGGCTGCATCTCGAGACGCCCGTCCGCAGCCGAAGCCACGTCCAGCGGGCAGTCCTCCCATCAGCAGAAGCAGAACCGCCTGCGACCCGCGCGAACGCCGACTCACTCGTCACTTCCCACCGCAACCATCTCGACACGCCGCCTCGCGCCTCCCTTGCCCTCGACCGCCTCGACCCACCCCTCCGCCTTTCCGCCCTGCCTCACTCCGACAACCCACTTGTCGCCCTTGACATCACTCTGGAGGTCTTTCTGGAGCGTGTAGACGGCCTGCGAGCGAGTCAGGGACCCCCCGAGTTCGATGGTGGACGAGAGAGTGATGGGCTGCCAGCTTGTGGGTGGGAGAGACGGGTACGAGAAGATGTGCTGGGAGGAGGCGAACTGGGCAAGGGCGGCTGTCGCAGCGAGTGCGGTCCAGCCGAGTGCGAGCAGGCGCATCCTGGCGAGCGAGTGGACTGGCGGTGTAGAAGTGGGGAGGACGAGGGTAATGAAGCTGAATACAACTTAAAGTGTAATGCGAGTTGTATTCGTTTGAATTGTAATCAGTTGAATACACCCGAGTTTGTATTCAAGTTTGTATTCCTGACCCCCACTCGCTGCGGGCCTCCTCACTCCGCAACCTTCGACACCAGCGACTTCTGCGCGCGATGAGCGAGATGAGCGCGTCTCCGCCCGAGGAGAACAAGCCACTCGACAGCCGACACGACCCAGCTGACCTGCCCGCGAAGAAAAAGGTGCGCTCCTCGTCTCGAAGCTCCCATGTTCGCCGGCGGGTGTTCCGACGCGAAGCCGGCTGCAACACAGCAAGGAGGCATGCCGAGGGTCCCTCGGTGCTCTCATGAACTGGGAGAAGCGAATGTGACTGGCGCGGTCCCGGGCGATGCGTCGAGGCGAGCTGGGCGAGGGCGAGTCCCATGTGAAGAAGCGGCGGACGACGACCGGCTGCATCGCTGGGCAGGGGGCGGGCTGTTCGAGGGCTGTTCGACTGTGCGAGTCCAGAGGAGGTGCGTCCAATCCATCCGAGCCTGCGCCTAGTCGACGCAAGCTCACCTGACTTTCCCTTCCCTCGCTCACAGGAAAGTGATTCGCCTGGCTCGCGTCACTCTTGCTCCTGCTCACCTCTGTGCTTCGATTCCGCGCTCCTCTCAACTCTCAGCAGCTGTATCAGACTTCGACCAAGGAACGGACGAGCTGACGGTCTCCCGCTTCTTCCTTCCGCACCGCAGCCTCGAACGACAACCGCCTGCAACCGCTGCCGCAAGAAGCGTGGGCGTTGCGATGGTGCGTTCACGTCCTCCTCGGCTGTCTCTCCGGTCCGGGAGGACGAGACTGACGTGGGTGTGCGGGCGAAACAGGCCAGAAACCGATTTGCGGGCCGTGTACAACCGCGGGTGCGGTGTGCGAGGTGCGTCGCGCGGCTCCTCATGAGATTCACAACACGCCGCATGACGAGTGGAGCTGATGAGCGACCGTGGTGATCTTCGCAGTACGAGCTCGGCGCAGACAAGCGAAAGTACGTTTTCCGTTTCTCGTTTCACCCTTTCCGCGCAATGCTGACGCAGCTCCGCTTACAGACCCTACACAAAAGCCGTCGTGCAAGCTATGCAACTCCGCATCGACACGCTCGAAGCGCAGCTCGCCGCCTTGACGGGCCAACCGGTCCCCTCTTCCTCCGGCTCGTTCTTCGACTCGCAATCCGCCGACCCCCTTTCGATTCTCGACTCTTCTGCGCCTCTTCCCTCCGACTCGACGAGCACGACACCAGCAATGACGTCCCTCTCGCTCGTCGCGAACCAAGCGGCGAAGAATGGGAGTGGCACGTCGCCTACGGGTCTTGGACCGACCAGTCTGAGCTTTGCGGAGGGAAGTCAGCCGCAGGTTTCGACGCCTAACTTGAACGGGTTGGATACGTTTCAGGGTGGATTGGCGATCAATGCGCATGGCGAGTTGCGCTTCTACGTGCGTTTCTCGCTTTCCTTTCCTCCTGCGCACTGCTTCTGACGAGTTTCGAGGTCTCGTAGGGCCCGACATCCTCCTACCGCGCCGTCCTAGCCGACTCGACCTCCCTCCTCAATACCCCGACAACAGTCAACGCCATCCGCGCCTTCTCGCTCACCCGCGCACCGATCCCGACCGCCTCGCCTGCCGACCCTGCACTACCGAGACGCCCGCCTGACTTGAGCCCGGATTTCAAGGTCAAGTTGCTCAATCTGGCGTTCGAGTATTGTTTCTCGCATTGTGCGTTGCGCTCGTCTCTCACCCGTGAGCCAGCTGGAACTGACGGACGTGTGCGCGCGCAGACAACATCGTCCCGGAGCGACAGTTCTTCGCCGACCTCCAGATGTACCCCTTCGAGCGGACCCAATACTACTCCCCCTTCCTAATGAACGTCATCCTCGCCGTCGGCTGCCGCTACCTCGACCCGGACGACCCTTCCTACCCTCCCGAAATCTGCGGACTCATCGGAGACCCCGATACGAGGGGAGACGTGTTTGTTACGTGGGCGAGGTATCTGTTGGATCAGGAGTGGTACAACCCGGCGCTTTCGACGATTAGGGGGCTGTTGGTCCTGGGGCTGTACATGGCGGGGCGTGGGTGAGTCGCCGTGCCGAGTTTGGAGGCGAGGGAGGACAAGCTGACGAACGAACGTGCCCAGGTTCGACGGGCCGTGTGTCATCTTCGTCGGCTCGGCGCTCAAGTTGACGGAAGGTGAGGAGTCGTCTTGCGCCTGCTCGACTCGGTTATCGCGGACCTGTCGAACTGACGTTACGCGTCGTCTTCTTACAGACTTCGGCCTCAACCTCGGCCCTCACCGCCTGTCGATGTCGATGGGCCTCGAGATCTCCGAAGAGCTCATCACCGCCCGACGAGACTGTTTCTGGTCGGCCTTCGCCTCAGACTGCATCTCCTCGATGTACATCGGTCGCTCGACCACCTTCAAGCCCGACGTGATCGACGTGATCCCCCCTCCCGTCGTTCCCGAACTCGACTTCGAAGCGCCCCTCTATCGCTCTTCGGCCTTCCATTGGTCAAGCAGGCTCATATACATTGCCAGCCGAATCATGGACTCGGTCTATACGCTCAGGCCGGGGATCTCGCTTGCGATGAGGCAGGCGAAAGTGCCCGAGTTGCACCTCTTGCTCGAGAGCTGGTGCGTCGCGTTCTCTTTCATCTCCCTGAGTGGCTGGGCTGACGGCGAGTCGCGCCAGGTACCACGAGTTGCCGTCGCATCTTCGAGCCAGCGGCGCAGACCCGCAAAAGGCGCCGCACCCACACATCCTCGTCCTCAACATGGTCTACAACATGATGCACATCTCGCTTCACAGGCCGTACGCCCCTTCCCTCCTTCCACCTAGCCCCTCATTGACGTGGATTGTGCGCGCGCAGCTTCTTCCGACGCTTCTCGGCCAACCCGACGACGAACGTTAGTACGGAAAAGTGTCTTGTTGCGGCGTCGAATATCGTCAGGCTTGTCAAGCTCTTGCGAGGGTCGGCGGGACTGAGGAAGGCTGCTCCTGGCGTTCAGCAGTAAGTTCCACTCTTCGCCATCGACAGCGCGGGGCTGACTGCAATCGTCCACAGTGCCGCCTTCAACGCCGGCACGGTCCTCGCCATCTCTGCCGCCGAAGACAACCTCTCGAACAACCCGAAGCAAGACTCGGAGCGTCGCTCGCAAGCGAAGAAGGACCTCCGGCTCATCGTCGCGAGTCTCAAGGAGATTGGCACGACCTGGACGACGGCGCACACGAGCGCCGGAGTGCTCGAGGCGCTCATGACGCAGTGGGACGCGTCGTCTCAGCCGCCAGACCAACCTGCGACGAACGCTTTCGCGCCCATCCAGAACGGCTCGGCTGCTATGCCGCACGGCTCGCCTACGTCGTCCATCTCGTCCAGCTCGACCGGCTTCCCGCAGTCCTTCGACTTCTCCTCTGCCTCGCCCGGCCCTTCGCGCGCCGACCTCGCCGCCCAGCTCCCAAAGCTCGAGCAGCCGTCCTACGAGCCCTCATCGGGCCCAACCGGCTCGACACCCATGTCATTCGCCAGCCTCGGACTCGCCTTCCCCTCCCGCCCGAGTACAGCAGGAGGCAACCACTCGCTTGACGGTGTCGGCGCAGGGTTCGGAACGAGCTTGGGCTTCATGTTCCCGAGCTGGGATTTGGGAGACGATGTCGACTTTGGAGCGCCGCCGGGCGAGCAGGCGCATGGGAATGGCGCGAGTACGGCGGGATTGGACTGGGGTTTGCTGAACATGCCTGAGTGTAGGTCCTGCCGATATGCCGCACAAGCTTCGAACGCTGACGCTTATCCACCCCGCAGCGAACTCGCAAAGCGCCGCAGCCACGCCTTCCGCATCGACTGCGACTCCAGCGGCATGAGTCCTCGAGCTATCTCTATATCAGTTCATGCAGTGCCATCCATATCTATTGTGTCGCGCGTAGACTTTGCAGAACGCGTCATCTATCATCTCGAGTGATACAGGCTAGTGTTGGCAACAAGGGAAAGCAACTCGGGTCTCTACGCCTGCGGCGCCCGCCCCGCTGCCTCGTCCCCCAACCGCTGCTTCCGCTTCCGCAGCCACACGCCCTTGATCAGCGTCTTGAGCTGCTGCTCGCCTGCCGTGAAGTTCGCTGCAAAACGACGCTCGTTAGCTTCGCTACCTAGGCAGGCCGGAACGCGAAGCGCGACGCACCCTTTGCAAGGCGGATCAGCTTGTCCGTCTCCTCCTCCGTATAGTCAAACTTCCATGTCGAGAACACCTCGAGCGGGTTGGGGAACGTCTCGTCGGGAGAAAGCGGGATGTAGGCGAGCGCGATTCCGTCGCGCGCAAGGACGTCGTCGACTGTCGGATTGTCGTTGCGGCAGGTCGCTGCTTGCGACCGCGAGGTCGAACCGATCCAAATGCTGGAGGAAAACTGTGAGCTGTGTGTGGCTGAGAGAGGAAGCGAGACGAATGCACCTGCACTTGCCCAACGGCGGCTCCTTCGCACCCTGACTCTCCGGCATCGGCTTGTCGTCCGCCTCGACCGGCACCCCCTTCTCGTCCACCTTCCCCTTCGTCGCTGCTTCGCGACTCTGCGGCGCACTGCCCGTCGGGACCGGCTCCGGGTTCTTCGTCTCGACGCCTTCACGCTCGTGAGCCGTCTTGCTAGCCGTGACCCGCTCCTGCGCCTTGGCCTGATCGACCTTCGTCGCCGCATCGTCCCGACTCTTCTCCTTCTCCTTCATCTCTCCCTCCTCTGCTCCCGGAAAGATCGCCTTGACATCCACCTCAGGCCAAGCGAAACGACTCTGCGCCTTCTCGCTGTACTGCTTGGCATACTCTGCCGCTCGCGCGAACCAGGTCTCGTGGTTATCGGCCGATGCGTCGAGCGCGATGATCACGTCTACGCTGCGACGCATCAGGGGGACATAGGGGATGTTGAGCTCGACGCCGGCGTCGGCGAATCCGAGGGTCTTTTCTTTGACGATTGAGGAGGGGACGGAGGGTGGGAGAGAGCCGGGGAGGCTGTATAGGAAGTTGGGGAGTTCGGCGGGCGGGAGAGGGTGGATCGAGTCGAGCTTGTGGGCGTTCTTCTTGACTGCGGCGCGAAGGGCGATGTCATTCACAGGTTGGAAAGAAGAGAGTGACCTGAACGCACCAAAGTCATCGATGGCCCCGAAGAAAGGCAGGCTGATGAGCAGCGGCTTGACTTCGAGGAAGTACGAGAAGAGGGTCGCGCAGAACGCGCTCGCATATATCCCCGAAAGGACCGGCACGCCCAGCTCCGGTACGCGCTCGGTGCTCTTCCCACCGTCAAACAGCCTGCCAAGCGCCCAAGTCGGGATCCATGCGCCGAGCTTGTCGCTCCCAACCTCGTAGCAGGTCGTCTCGAACCAAGTCCACCGGGCCTTCTTGACCGTCTCTGAAGCGGACTCGCCGCCTTCCTTCTCGGCCTTTTCGAGCTCTTCGGGAGAGGGGAGGTCGTGTCGAACGGTCGTGTATATGGGTAGAGGGGAGGAACCGTCTTCGAGGATGTCGCGTTGAGAGGAGGTCTTGAGTGTGCGGAGGGTGAGGGGGCGAGGCGGTGGAGGGAGATCGTCCTGCTCGCTCGGGACGTACAACCTGGTCGAGACGAGCGTCCCGTAGGCATCTACAAGTGACACCTCGCCACCCTGAATCGCCTCCTTCAAGATCGCCGCACTGATGATTGTCCGGCTGGCGAGATCGTCAAAGTCGAGGAGGTTGATGAACGTGTCGGGCGCGAGGAACGGTTCTTTGACTCGCTCGCGGAGGTGTCGCAGCGTCCAGTCGATTTGGCCGCCGCCGAGTGTGTAGAGCGTGTTGAGCGCCCAGCAGGAGCCGCTGACGCCCGACGCATAGGTCAAGGTGTCCCAGATGCCCGTCTCCTTGGCCGCCTGAAGCGACGCAGCCGTGTTGAGCATGGCTCGGTAGCCTCCTCCGCTCGCTGCGACCGCGACGACCGGCAAGTCCCGCACGTCGACTTCCTCGAGCGGAACGTCCATCAACCGGGCAAACGCCGCCCGCATCTTATCCCGCCTGTTCCGCAAGAAAGCCCGCTCCGTGTGCGGCAAGTCCTGGCCCGTCCGTACCGTCGCGTCCCACTGCAACTCCGGGTGAATGCTCGGGTCCTTGCCCTCCTGGACGATGCGCGAGTAGGTCGAGTTCGGGCCGAGCGAGAGCTCGTCTTGCAGCTTCGAGAAGGTGGTCGTGAGGGAGGAGAGGGATTCTGTCCATGTCGAAAGGGTGCCGCCGATATCAGGCAGACTGATGGACGGGATGGATATTGACGGTGCGGATGGCAAGGACGGCGGGCTGAAGGATTTGAGCTTGTCGAGGATGCCAGAGTCGTCGTCGTCGTTTCGGGAGGACCTTGCGTCGGTTGACGAGCTCCGCTTGCCCTCCTCGCACCTCAGAGACCTCGACCAGAACGTCCTCGTCCCGTACGACCCTGCTCCCGCCCCGACTGCTGCGCCCGCGACGAGAAAGAGTCCTTGGACCGCCGGAGTGATCGTCGAAGGGGAGAGCCGGGCGGGAGTCGACAGCAAGCGGCGAGAGGACCCGCGCGAAGGTCGCAGCGTGGTCAATGGTGGTCTGTAGAGAGAATGCGCTCCTCGCCAGGCCATCCTAGCTGTGAAGTAGCGACTTCGAGTTCTGGATGAATGCAAGCCGGACTGATGAGGACGACTTGGTGTCGACCACCTGCACCGCTCTTCCTTGCTGGCTGCAACTGGCCAGAGTGGCTCACGCGATGGCTTCTGTAGCATCTGGACCGGCGACGGACTCGAAGGAGGGCGGGAAACGCTCTCTGCGCCGGGTCGAGTTGCGGACAGCCAACCTGGCGGCATGGGAGCGAGGCGGGCCTCCTGGTGCGTCGCGGTTGACGTGGGTGGAGTCGAATGGGGCTATTGGCTCGAGCTGACACCGCTCGCCCGCCCGCAGAGGGACTGGGCAAGCTCGACACCTCGCTCAAGCGTCACACGGCCCTCCTCGTCAAGTTCCGCTCGTCGCTCAACACGGCTGCAGCCATTGCTAGTCTCCTGAAGGAGATCTCACAGCTCTCGCTCGAGAAGTATGTCGAGGAGGCTGTCGGCGCGATTGTGGAGGGTCTCGGCAAATGCAAGACGGCGGCCGAGACGGCGGGTGCGGTCGAGGTGCGTTGTTTGTGGCGCCGTGAGCGCACGAGGACGCTTATCAGGTGTTATGCGCGCAGGTCGTCTCGGCGATGCACCAGCGCTTCCCTGAACTCTTCACTCCGCCCTTCAACTCGCTCCTCCTGCAGGGTCTCAAGCCCGGCTCATCGACCGCAACCGACCGCGACATCCAGGAGAAGGAGAACAACGCTCGTATTATCAAGCAGCGTGGCTTGTTGAGGGTTGTTGGGGAGCTTGAAGCGGTTGGTGTGGTGCGGAAGGAGGGTGGGAAGGGCGCGACGGGCGAGATTACTTGGGCGGCCCTGAAGGACCTGGTGCGCAGAGTTCGTTTTCTTCACGCTCCGATGCGCCTCATGTGAGTTCCTCTGCAGCTCACGTCCGACAAGGAAGCCCTCGCACTCGTCGCTCCCCTCGCCATCGCAACCGCCAAACACCTCGGCTCGATCTACCTCCCACCCGCCGACGCCGCCACCACGACAGAAGGCGAAGCAAGCGCGCATGATTTCCCGACTCTCGCAGAAGCTTCGCAGGCAGAAGACGACGCGATCGTTTCGCGGGACATGAAGGACAAGTTTCGCAAGCTGCTTGTTGCGTTCTTTGATGCGCTCGGCAAGCGGGAACAGAAGTTGCACCTCGTATGCACCAGCTTGTCAACTTTCCAAACATGCAGACGCTGACGAGGTGACCGCTCACAGGAACTGCAACGGCAGGACAAGCGCAATCACGAGGCGTACATCCGGTCTGGCGAGGTCTTTGAGGACCGCGAGAAGAACTACGAGAAGGCGGTCAAGTCGTGGGAGCGCGGGTGGGCGAGCGTCACGCAGTGCGTCCTACTTCCCCTCCAGCGCAAGAGGCCTCCTAACCTAGTTCCCCTCCAGACTCGCCGAAGTCCTCTCTCTCCCCCTCCCCACCCTCCCCTCCCTCCAATCAACCCTCAACGCCTCCATCGTGACAGCCGGTTCGTCCGGCGCTACTTCAGGCGAAGAACTCGGTCCGCAGAGCTTGTGGGCGGACGAGGAGGAGAAGAAGTTCTATGAGGACTTGGTCGAATTGAGGGGGAAGGTGCCGAATGCGCTTTTGGGTGTTGCGGAGGAGGAGAAGGTGGAGGAGGCGGAGGTGAAGGAGGACGTTCAGGAGGAAACGGTGGAGGGAGAGGAGGAGAAGGATGCGGCGCGTATCGATGATGAGGATGCGGCGGAAGAGCCAGAGTGCGTCCGGATTCCTCGAGCGCTCCGTCAGTGTCGCACTCACCTTCTTTCGCCCGCAGGGACCCGGTCGCTAAGCTCGAAACGGCCGAGCCCGATCCATCCATTCCTTCCGGCCCCGCCGCGCAGCTGAACGCCATCTTCGCCCGCTTGCCCGAAGCTTCGTCGAAGAAGTCGATCGATGACATCGCGGTCGAGTTTGCGTTCCTCAACAGCAAGGCGGCGCGCAAGAGGCTTGTCAAGGTGCGTGGCCCGCCCTCGCGTACGCTGCGGCCACATGCTGAAATCTTGTACTCGCAGACGCTCGGCTCCGTCAGTCGCAACCGCCAAGACATCCTCCCGTACTACAGCCGCCTCGTCGGCACGCTCAACCCGTACATGCCGGACGTTGGGAAGGAGCTTGTTGCGCTGGTGTGTGAAGACCGCCCCTCATCCTGCGTGCAACGAGTGACGCTCGTCGCTGCAGCTCGAGGACGAGTTCCGCTACCTGCAGCGCAAGAAGAACGCCGACTTTGCCGAGACCCGCTCGAAGGTGTGTCGCAGCTTACCTCTCTCGCCCACAACCCGCTGACCGTCGATCTTCGTGCAGAACCTCCGCTTCATCTCCGAGTTGACCAAGTTCCGCGTCACCCCGCTCCACGTCATCTTCTACGTCTACAAGGTCCTCCTCGACGACTTCTCCGGTCCCAACATCGACAACTTCTGCACCGTCCTCGAGGGATGCGGACGCTTCTTACTTCGCAGCGAAGCGACGAGCGAGCGGATGAGGCAGGTCGTCGATACTTTCAAGCGCAAGAAGGCGGCTATGCATCTCGATGAGCGGCAGACGGCGATGCTCGAGAACGCCTACTACCAGGTGCGTCTCGGTCCGAGCGCTTCACACGCTGCAGCTCGCTGATGTGCTCTCCCTGCAGTGCGATCCGCCTGACCGCCCGGCCATTCCGCCGAAGGAGCGGACGCCGATGCAACTGTACATCCGACACCTCTTCTACAACGTGCTCAACCGCAACTCGAGCGACAAGGTGCTCAAGCTCGTTCGCAAGCTCCACTGGGAGGACCCGGCGGTGCGTTTGGGTCAGCCTCTACTGTCAGCTGAGGTAGCTGACGGTTCTTGCTTTAGATCGTCCGCAAGCTGCACAACGCGTTCACGAAGGTGTGGAAGATCAAGTACTCAAATGTCCACCTTTTCGCCGTCCTTCTCTACGATCTCGGCCGCTACCACCCCGACTTCAGCGTGTCAGTCATTGACGACGTCCTCGAGAACATCCGCGTCGGCATGGAGATCAACAACTTCAAGTACAACCAGCAGCGTGTCGCGACCGTCAAGTACCTCGGCGAGCTCTACAACTACCGCGTGCTCGACTCGCGCGTCATCTTTGACACGCTGTGGTCGCTCGTCACGTTCGGTCATCGTGAGCGTCGCCTCTCCAAGCTCTTTCTCGCTCTCCGCTGACCACAGCACCTGCAGCCGACGGCCGCCCTCACCCTGATCTGCCTTCCGCCATCGACACTCCCGACGACTACTTCCGCATCCGCCTCGTCTGCACGCTCCTCGACACCTGCGGCGCCTGCTTCGACCGCGGCACGCTCAGAAAAAAGCTCGACAATTTCCTCGTCTTCTTCCAGGTGCGTCGCTTGTTGCCTTCCGGTTCCTCGGCTTCACTGACGTTCGGCTGCAGATGTATGCGTTGTCGAAGGGCTCGCTGCCGATGGACGTCGGCTTCATGTACTCCGACACGCTCGAGCAGCTCCGTCCGAAGCTCGTCAAGTATCAGACTTTCCCGGAGGCGGCGCTCGCAGTTGACGAGATGATGGCTGCTGTCGCGAAGGAGGGTGCGTCAAGAACGCCTGCTCTCGGGACTTTTGCGACGACGCTGATGCGAGGTGTCCCGCAGCACCGGTCGAAGACGATGTCGACGAGCAAGATGGACAGGAAGGTGCTCGTCCCGGTGCAGACGAGGAGGACGAGGAAGGTTCAGAGACGGAGGGAGAGAGCGAGGTGCGTGATTCCACTCCTACCTCTCCGACGTGACGCTGATGCACCCACTTTCGTAGGCCGACACGATCGACGCGGACGGTGCTGCCGGCGACGCTTTCGAGGACGATGAAGACACGCACGAGGGGCGTGGCCGCGACCCGAATGCGATGACGCAGGAAGAAGAGGACGACTTTGCTCGCGAGCTCGCCAAGATGATGGTCAGCTCGACCGAGGCGCGCAAGGCGGAGAGGAAGCCAGTCTCGCTCGACGTGGGCATCCCGCTCATTCGCAAAGCCAAGGCGGACGATGAGGTCGCGATGGACGAAGCGACGCAAGACAGTCGCGAGAGGAAGGGCATGCAGTTCACGCTTTTGACGAAGAAGGGCAACAGGCAGCAGGTGCATACGACGCCTCAGACGGAGACTCGCCTCAATTCGCTGACTCGAGTTTCGCGCAGGCACTGTCGATGGAGATTCCTCGCGAGTCGTCCATCGCGATGAGCACCGTCGCTCAGCGCGAGCAGCACAAGGCCGAGCAGGAGCGGCTCAAGCGACTTGTTCTCGACTACGAGTCCCGCGAGGAGGAGGCAGACAAGCAAGGTCAGTCAGCATTCGCTTGCGGATGATTATGCGGCGACTAACGGGCTGCATGTTACAGCTCTCAAGGAGACTCTCGCTCGTCGCGGCATCGTCCTCAACTATGGTGCTGGTGCGTCTCGCCGCCTGTATCGCTGGGCAGGGCTGACCACGCCCGCGCAGAGAACCGCAAGAAGGGGATCAAGTTCGAGGTAGTGCCTTGATCCCTCTTCCACTCCTCGTCGCTGCGTCCCGGAGCAGAAGTGACAGCTTTTCTCGTCGCTTTCGCCCACCGTCGTCCAGGGAAAGGTGTCTCACACCGCTGCGCCATCGCCTGCGCCGCCGCCTTCGTCTCGCCAAGACAAGGAGAACAAACTCACGCTCGTCCCGCATTCCAGCCTTCCACCTCGCCCGCCAACTGCGCCACCTTCTCTCGCCTCTATCGCGCCGCAAGCGCCATCTCGCGTCTCAAGTGCTCGTCCCCCTTCCTCTGAAGGCCGCGGTACGGGCAAGTCGAGGTCGTCGGAGAAGGCTCGTCGCGAGCGTGACCGCGAGAAGGGAGGCGAGCGGAAGGGTGGCGACAAGTTCGGCGAGGCGCCGGGGATGTGGCAGTGACGGCTTTTCGGTAGCTGTGCGCGCGCTTGTTGTTGTATCGGAGGAAACGCTCGCTTGTTCAGCCTGCTTTGCGGGAGGAGAGCTGAGAGCACAAGTTGCTGTGCATGTCGTTGAACTGGGCGCAGTGCATCCAGCCTTGTGACGCTCGTTATAGGCCGACGCATCCGCTGTCGTACGCGCGCAGGGTGCAGAACAAAGATCGTGCGTTTCAGACGAAGGAAAAGAACATGGACTGGAAATCACGGACGGCTCGGTCACCGAGGAATTCCCTCGCCTCCTTGAAATCGTCCACCTCCAGACCCCAGGCCATGAGCCCGTCATAGACCTCGCCCATGTAGTCGTCCTCCCAGGACTGCGCGTCCAGCGCCGAGGCTATCAAAGTAACGCCTCGGCTAGTAGCCGCCCCCATGACCCGCAACAGGCCCTGTGGGGAACAGTTGACAGGCCAGTCAGGCCCGTGCCAGTCCGGGTACTCATGGAAAGGCGTGAATTTGGCATCCTTGCTCAACCTGTAGCCTTGACTCTGCATTGTCAGACCACGACTGCAGATGACATAGTCAAGCTCGAGCGTGCGAAGGTGCGAAAGGCGTGTAGGGCCCTCGATGAGTGAATGGAGAAAGTCGTCGGTGACGGGGCTGTTCAGCCCAAAGCCGAGGCAGACGAGCGTGTCTGCCATGTCGAGGAAGGCGCGAAGAGGCGGAATGGTGAAGGTCCCGTAGCAGAGGTAGAGAGTCTCTACCATGGTGAAGTCGGGAAGGATGACATCGAGGGAGCCGCCGGCCTGCGTGCTGACGACGTCGCTGTTGACCAAACGCAATTCCTTGAGATTCCTCGGAAGACGAGAAACGATATCGTAAAACCGTGATTCGGCATCCAAGTCGTATGCTTCGAAGTTTTGGAGAGTGGGAAATGCTTGAGCGAAGTCATAGCACGGCCACTCGTCCAGCTCAAAGCCGGTGAGGACGAGTCTGCCTGCACGCATTGACGTGGCGACCTGCGGAAGGTGCACCCATCTCGAAAGGCGAATCTCGTCCAGGGTGGCAAGTCGACGGGCCCAAACCGTCTCATCGCCGACGGTGTCGCATTCACTGATAACGAGGGTGCGCAGCTGAGGCAGCGCCGAAAGCTCGAGGTCGGGAGTCGACAGGACGCGGGCCAGGTCTCGTTCTAGCTCAATCATTTCGAGGCATCGCAGCTTGTCGAGGCGGCTCAGCGTCTTGCTGAAGGATTTAGGGCCGACGAGGCGACGGAATCCTGTCTCGCTCGTGCCGTTGACATCTTTGCAGCGCGAGAAGTCGAGGCTGAGCGACTGTACGTACGCCGCAACGCGATTACCGCTGTTGATGGTCCTGCAGAAGCGGGCGAGCGAGCGGTAGGTCGTGATGACGGGGTCCCTCCAGAGACGCTTGTGCGCAAAGTGGCGAAGGGCGCGGCAGACCGGCTGGGGATGTTCGTCGTCCTAGTAAGCGTACGCGAAAATCGTGTCGAGCAGCTCGTACGGGAGCCTGAGGAGCGGGAAGGGGCGTTTGCGGTGCGAGGGCGATAGGGTCTGCGAGCGGGGAGAGCGAGGTGAGCAGGCGTCGCGAGACGGTGCGAGTTGCGTACGTACCTCGAGAGACATTCCGGCGAGCAGAAGACGGCAGTCAAGCGGGTCACGGAGCGGTAGCAAGGAGCAGCGAGTGAGCGGGACGAGCGAGAGAGGCAAACTCGCAGGTTGGCCCTCCTCAACGCCCTCGCATCTCGCCAAGAGGCTTGCTGAAGCTACTGCTGCTCGAATAGCGTCTTCGGACACGCATGGGCGAAGGCGTAGTGTCCCTCGTAGCCTACTCTCGAACTTGCGATTCTCATCAACGCTGGGCGAGGAGGAGGCTTTCAAGGTCACGAAGGGCTGTGCGAAGGGCGCAGGCAAGTGTTTATCGGTGCTACAGATCTTTCAAGACTCGACCTGGGCCGCACTTGAGCGAAACACTCGTGTTCTTCCGTCCTCCTGCTCACCCTGTCCCTCCTTGTCGTCGCAAGCGCCCCAACGTACCGGCTATCGCTTTGGCTTCTCCCTGCGTACCTTGGTCTGAGCAAGGCGCTACTCGCGCGTCAAGGATCTCGAAACGCTTGCTGCTCCCCGCTCACTAGCTCTCGTTCTCGCCGGTAAGCCTGTGCGGCGACTTCTACGCCGTCCTTACTTCCAATGAGAAGCTGCAGCTGGCGGCGGCTGCACGGCAGAACACGTTCCATCGCTATGACTACTTGCAGGCGCGGAGTGGACTACAGAGGCTGCTCAAGGGGGGAAGCAACGCCAGCGAGGGGAGAAGGAACACCGTGCTTTTCCCGCAACGAGCGCAAGGACCCGCCAAGATACTGCGTCACCTCAACCAAGTTCACTCCCGACGGCTCGAGCCACGACAGGTCGCCCGTCGTGACGAAGTGCTCGGCAACAACAGTGACCCGCTCCCTCCGCCAAGCTGCCTCCCAGTCCCTCGGAATTCCGATTGCCGTCCCTTGAACCTTAATGCCCCTGATCTGCGCAAGGCTGACGACCGATTCGATACCCTCGAGCGTTGCGCCGGGAGGAAACTCCGGTTCCTGCCAGTCCCAGTCGAGCGGATCCCAGACGGGGTCAACAGTTGCACCGTCTCGGAACTGTCGTTGCTCGAATTGCTCGAGAAGACTCTCGCCCTGGTGACCCAGGGCATGGTCCAGCTCCAGCGACTCGAGATGCGGCAGGGAAACGATGGCAAGGAGAGTGGCGTCGGAAATGTCGGAGGCGCATCCGAAGCTGAGCTGTCGTAGCTGAGGCGCGGCGCGAAGGTATCGGAGGAGAGAATCGGGCGTGAAGGTGCCTTGGGAGAGGTGCAGATATAGGAGGCGGGGAAAGGAGGGAAGCAGGGGAACAATGTCGACTGGCATGAGACGACCGAAGAACTCGTGGTACCTCCACAGATACAGCTCTTCGAGCTGGTTTGGGAGCGTTTCAACCATGGGTATGACGGTATTATACTCCTCGAGCTGGTGTGCGACGAATGAGCGGAGGTTCGGGAAAAGCCGCCCGATATCGTACGAAGGGTCGCCAGCATCGGGACGCCAAGCGTCAACGTCGAGGGTCCGTAGGCTCTTGCACGGAGCACTGAATTCGTCCGCACGGGGGACGATGGGTAGTCCAGTGTCGCGAACGGAAAGTCGGAGGGTCCGCAGCGTCGGAAAGGTCGCAAGCCGCTTGTTGAACTCCCTGCGTCCCTTCCGCTGGCCGTTGCGAGGTTCCCAAGCGTCCACGTTCAGCACCTCGAGGCGAGAAAGTGCGCCTTCCGGACCGTCAAGCAAGACCGCGTCGCCCAAAACTGCTGGACACTCGACGAGTGCGAGCTGACGCAAGTTGACGAGCTTGCAGCTCATCGCCGTAAGCTTCGTCGCCGAGGCCTTGAGGACTCCGACAAAACGAGGTATTGGGCGCGGACCGTCCTCGTCGGCGTGCGCTGCATCGCGATAGGCGCGTTCCTCCGCGCTCAAGTCGATTGTAAGCTCGATGACAGCAGCCGCAAGGTCTGGCTTGGCGGCGACGGTCGAGCAGAACAAGTCGAGGCTGGGCTGGGAACGGATGCGGACGCGTCGGTAGAGGTGCGTGCGGATGAAGGGCTGGAGGGTTCGGCAGAGTGGTCCGGGAGGCACCGGCGTGTCGTGATGCGGTGTAGCGTATGCAAAGCAGAAGATGTGGTCGACCAGCTCGTGCGGGAGGCGTAAGAGAGGGGAAGGGTGTTCGGCCCACGAGGCACGAGATCAGCTTCGTAGGGCTAGCTGCAAGTACACGGTGGTACGTACCGACGTTGCGTCCATGTTCAATACGTTTGGCGGGCTCAGCGAGTGGGAGGGGACGAGGAGGAGTGAGCTGGAGGTGCGCGAGCCTGAGCGCAGGGCGGCGATCCATCCAAATCCATCACGCTCGTTCACCTCCATTTGCTCACAGACTCGCTGGAACTACTTCGTAGGTTGTAGGATACTAGACACGCCATAGAGGGGCTGCAGCGATACAGGTGCCACGGTTCGGGGGCCAAACCCAAACATTGTACCTTCGTCTGCTCCTCAAAATCGCACGCGAGGGCCTCGGAAGACTGCGATCTACTTCCCTCGAGCGTAATGAGTCAAGGCAGGATTGCGAGAGGCGCCGCAAAACAGCTGCGAGTTGCGGTCCGTTCCCTCCTCCTCGAGTTGCGCCTACCAAGTGACCGCCAACCCGTTCACCTCCTCGCTCTCCACCGCCCTGTAGCTCGTCCGCAACAACTCCTTCCGCCGAGCATCCCGTCCTGCACCATCATCGCCGCCAAGCATCTCGTCCAAGACCCTCGCGAGCGCCTCCTCCTCTTCCGGCGACGGGATTGCGAGGACGAAAGGCCGGACGGACGGATGGATCGAGTCGATGTCGATTTCGTTATGCCGAGGCCGTCCATCCGCCGTCGAGCCGCTCCAATACCGCTTCTCGACCTCCTGCACCCACTCCTTCGCGCTCAACACCCGGTCCTCATCGCTGCCGACGCCCGTCCCTTCTCCCGCCGCACCCTTCCCAGCGTCCTGGTTCGCAACGATCTTAATCTCCGCCTCAACGACCTCGCCAACCGTATCCGGCATCCCTTCGTCATCCACTCGCCCGACGAAACCCTCCGCTTCCGCGCCCGTCCAGCTCGGTCTCCGCTTCCGCGCGCGCAACGACTCCCTCGGCGGCGCAGCCTGTCCACCACCATTGACACACCCAGACGGGCAAGCCATGACCTCGACGAACTCGATCATCGGCTCGACCTTCGTCTCCTTCGCTCCACCAGCCAACTTCGCCGCCCTCCGCGCGTTCGCAGCCGCCGCAGCACTTGAGGCAGGTGCTTTACCCGCCGCGCCTCGTCCGACAGAGATCCCCGCCTCGCGCGAGAGCTTGCGCACGACGTTCTGCAGGTTGCGGAAGCCGTAGCATTTCGCGGCTTTGACGAGGACGTCGCCCGCTTCGGTAGCCGAGTCGGCGGAAGAGGGAGAGTAGGAGGAAGAGACGCGCCGGAGGGTGTACTCGACGTAGTCGTCGTTTCGGACAAGTTTCGAGTCGAGGCGGAGGAAGGGCCAGTCGGAGCGGGAGATGTTGGGTGCTCGGGAAGTGGAGGGCGAGTCGGACGTGGAAGGAGGAGCAAGGAGGGAGGAGAGAGCGGCGTGGACGTAAGAGCCGGAACTTGTGCCTCGAGGCGGGTCGAGCAGTTGCGAGAAAGGGAAGTACTGTTCCTCCGCTCGACCGTCGAAGTCGCCCGCCTCGCTAGTCGCAGCAAGCATCCGCAACGAGAGTCCCTTGTCCGAGATCATCTTCGCCACCTCGCCCGTCGTCAAAACCAGATCCACATCCCTCACGCTAACCGGTTCCGTCCCATTCGCGAAAGTCGGCGGCTGATGTGTCGTCGCAAAGTCCGGCCTCGACGCCTCGAGCTTCTTGTCGTAGCAGGGCATGACAGCGACGTGGTAGATCTGATCAGGTCGAAGACCAAGTCGGCCAGCGACGACTGCACCTTTGACAAGGACGCCAGAGACGGCTTGTGGGGACTTGACGCCGCTGACGAACGGGAGGAGGTCGCCGTGAGTCTTTTCGGCGTAGCAGATCCATCCGGGACAGGCGGAACTGAGGATTGGGAGGGGGGCGATGGAGGAAGAGGCTGGGGAGAGCTTGGTTGGCACGGCGAGAGAGGACGTTGAGGCGGTCAAGAGGGAGGGCAGAGAGGGCGAGGGCGAGGCGTAGTAGTTTGACCGCCGCTCGTGCAGCTCGGATCGGCTCTCGAGCAGGGAAAGCGCGCGGGGAAAGGTGGTGTCGAAGACAAGTCTGTCAGACACACCATGTCAGCATACGCTTTCTTCGTGTGCGAGAGGGTACGCACCGGAAGCCGAGATGTTGCTTGAAGAAAACCCGCAACCCTCGCATCGTCCCCGCCAGACCCAGGTCGTAGAGCGCCGCCAGACTCGCGACTGATTGAGGCGAGACGGAGAGGATGGGCGTGAGGTCCTGCGCCGCCAACGTCACAAAGAACATCCGTCAGAACAGACTGAACAGATCTTCTGGCGAAACTGCGGACGCACCGGCTGTTCCCGCAAGACTCGGTAGACCTCCTCGTGCGACTGCATCGACACCAGCACGGATTCCGCCGAAGTGATGCAGCCTCTGCACATACAGAAGGAAGTCGCACAACATCAGCTTCTTCGTGTACAAGCGAAAGGAGCCGAAAAGTAGCGGATCTCTGGACGCACGAGCAAGCCAGACAGTCGTTCAAGGTGATCTCCGCCTTCTTCAACTTCTTCCCCTTCTCGCCGTCCTTGCCCTTCTCGTAGAACCCCGAGTCATCACCAATAATGATCTCAGCCTGTTCGACACCCTCATCAGCGGAGGAAGGGAAGAGGTAAGGGAGGAGACGCACAGCAGCGGAAGCAGCAGGCTTGTCAAGGGCTGAAGAGTCGGATTCTTCCGGGATGTAGGTGACGGGTTTGATGCATGCTTGGGAGGGGGCGAGGTAGTCGGAGAGATCTGTCAGGGTCTGTTCGAGGGTGTCGGAGCGAGAGGAGGAGGGAGAGAAATGGTCAGCTGTCGTCCGCTAGCCTGCATGCGAGCGCCCGGCAGCCAATAGCCATTCATGCGTCTCCTCCAGTCCTTTCGTACATCCGGGAACCCGACTCGCCAGCCCCTGCATCCCGCTGACCCATCCGCCTCTCACCCACTCAGGCCAACCACAACCCTCCATCTGCCCTTCTCGCACCACAGAAAGTCCTTTCATAACTCACAAGTCCCGAAGAGAGCGACATCCTGTCCACCGGTGGACGTGTTGAGGAGGATAGGTTAAGGGAGATGAGGTGAGCCGGAGGAGGTGGCGGATACGAGACGGCGAGGCGGGAGATGCGTTGGCTGGGTGTCGAAGTGTATAATATGATCCAGAGCGGCCTATCGAAGCAGTACAGGGCCTCCTAGAGAGCAGCGGCGGAGTGGAAGAGCCAGAGGTCCTCGTCGCGGAACCTGAAGAACGACTTTGGCTTGCACCACTTCTTCCGCCGCTCGTACGGGCTGAACGGACACGCAGAACCTCCCAAAATGGCCTTCAGTATCTTCCGGAAACAGTCGCTCGAGCAGAAACGGTGCGTCCTCGTCTCCCTCACCTCCTCGCACTCTTCATCTCTTAACTCGCCTGACCCTCGCCACAACGCTCAAACGTCGACAGGATATCGACTATCATCGTCACCGTACCCTTCCTTGTCGCCACCTCCGTCATCCTCTACCGCCGCCTCTTCCTCGGCGAGGAACAGAAACGGATGCCTCGACCTGGACAACCCGGGGCGAATATGCCGATGTTGAGTGGAGGAGTCGGCGAGGGAGAGAAGAAAGGAGAGTTTGGAGCGATGCCGGAGGAGTTGCAGAGAAGGATTCGGGAGGAGGAGAAGCGATCGGGGCGGATTTAGCGAGGAGAAAGTGCGTCCTGGCGTTTGTCGAGCGCGAAAAGGTGCTGACTGGGCCGCCCGCCAACTGATGCAGACCTGTACTATACCGCAACGCAATCGCATCCTCTTAGGAATCAAGGGAGAGACGATGGGCACAACTTGGGATGGTTTCGATGCTGTCACCTATGCTACACTGATCCCCTCCCTTTCCCACGCTCTAAATCGCACCCTGCTGCTCACCCTTGTGCGCAAGACCATGCTTCTTGCCCTTGTCCTGCTCGGCCTGCAGCGCGTCCCGCGTGTCGGGTCCAGGGATCTTTTCGTCCGTGCCGAGGTTGCTCTGTTCGTCCTGCCCTCGATCGGAAGGGCGGTTGCGACGAGGTCGAGTTGGGTGGACGAGTGAGAGGAGGGGAGAGAGAAACGCCGTCAGGGCCAACATCGTGTGAACGAGATGCGGGGGAGAACGCACGCCAGTCGCCTTTTGAGCCACGCCCGTCGCGCCCTCCGCAACCGACTTGGCAGCCTGCTTGACTCCGTGCGCACGAGCAGTCACAGGGTTCGAGCCGCCGACAGACTCTTTCTGCCCGAGTTTGGAGACGAAGGAGCGGATCGAGGTGGACCGCGGGATCGAGATTGTGAGCGAGTCGAGAAGAGCGAGAAGTGGTCAGCGCGGGTTCGTGGGCGTGTGAGGATGGGCGAATCGACGCTGCGCACCTTTCCCATGCCTTCGCCGCTGCACTTGGTGGACGACGCCCGCGTCCGGAGCGAGATGAGGTGGGGCTGCGTCGACGAGGACGAGGCGAGCGAGAGGCGCGCGAGCGGTGCGCGCTGGACGAGTGTGCGGAGTGTGAGCATTGTACTGGGTGTGTGAGAGTCTTCAAAGCGTCGTAAGAGTGTAAGAAGAGAGCGAGACGAGTGTTCTCCGGAGCGACTCGCAAGAGAGCAAGTGCGTCATGCCAAGTTGCGAAGGTCGCTCATTGGCCAGCAAGGGCACGGCGAGGACAGCGTCTGTGAGGCTCCATAGACTCTGTGTGAAGGGAATTCGAGGCTGGAGAAACCAACGGAGTCCAAGCAAGCGAAGCGGAGGGAGGAGCGACATCGAGGGGGACGAGAAGCACCACGACGAAGGAGTGAACGCCGCTGTGCAGCTGGCAAATGCATGGAATGGGTTGAACTCTATCTACAAAACGAGAGAGGGGGAAGGAAAGGACGCGGGATGAGTGCGAGAGGCAGAGGGAAAGGGGCGAGCGCATCAAGCGTCTTCACCTCGTCAAGTCCCGCGTTCCTCACGCCTATCGCCACGCCGAGTGTCTATGCGCACCTGTACGCTCCACCTGTCCACCGCCACTGCTCCTCATTTGCCGCCATCCTGCCCGCCGCTCACATGTGCCGCCTGTACCTGATCCCGTCGCCCGCCTCCTCCTGCCTCACATCATCATCCGAGATGAGGTGCTCTCCAAACTCCGCCGCATGGTGGAGGTGCACGTCCTGCGTCGTCGATCCAGCCTGCGCCGCCGCCTCGGCCGCAGCCTTCTCCCGCGCAGCCTTGACCTCGTCCCACGGCACCTCGGTGTAAGGCGTCGGGTCGGGCGGAGCAGGCGCAGGGTCTCCCGCGCCAGCCGGTCCGAAGATCTGCAACTCGGCGAGAGCGACCTTGAGCGCGCAGACCCACTTGTTCCGGCGCTGGACCTTGAGAGCGCCGTTCTGCCAGTTGCCCTTGTAGTTGATCGGAGCCGAGAGCGAGAGCTTGCCTTGGGCGGCAAAGTCTTGGACGGTGATGTCGATGGTCGGGACAAAGTCGCGGCGCTCTTGCTGGAGGAACTCGAGCATGCGCGCGCGGAGCGCTTCGATCTGTGCGCGACCGAGAGCTGCTCAGCATACCGCTGCGGGCGCAGACTGCGCGACAGAGTAAGACAACTGCGGTAGCGCACCTTCTCGAACGACGTGCCAAAGTCGACGTCGAAAGTGAACGTCTCCGAGATCGAGTTGGAGCGGCGGTAGCTGCGACAGACCCTGATCAGCACCTCTCCCCTTCAAGTTGAAAGAGTTGCGAACGCACTTCATGACAAACTTGGTGTTGAGCAACGAATGCGGCGCCTGCGTGACGGTCCCATCGATCTTTTTGAACACGGTCGACAAGAGGTGCATCTCGAGGACGATATAGTCGACGGCGTCGATCGAGACGCGGTCGCCGACGTCGTACGGGTGCTTGATGAAGAGGAAGATGACCGAGGCGAGGATCTCTTGAGCCGTCGTACCGATCAGCCACGAAAGACCGAGGATGAAGGTGCCGGCTCTGCGCAAGGGTATGCGAGTAAGCGGCGTACCTCCTGCAAGCAATTCGCGCGCGCGCGCGTTGAAGCCCAACGCCGCTCGAAACGAGGAGGTCCACGCACCCAGCAATCATCGTCTGGAACGACGCATCGAGCAATCCGACCATGATCAGGATCGCGACAACATACCAAATCGACATGATGATATTGTCAAGCCTGCGTGACGAGCATGAGAGTCAGCTGACATTCCCCATCGCACAAGCCGGCCCAGCGACGAAACTACTCGTGCTGAGCGAGCGGCGAGCGGCACGGGCGAGCTGACGCACCTGCCTACGGCCGAGTCGATATCGCGCATGCTCCTGCCGAGCGCGAGGCGCTCGCGGTGGATATCGAGGCAGGCCATCTCGACTTCGTCGAGGGTGGCGTCGCCATTCAAGTCGCGGTCAAAGATGGCGAATGCCTGTGCGTTTCACGTTCAAGCTCAAGGACGTCAGCGGGTCGCTCGAATGGGCGAGCAGTGACGAAGGCGAAGGTGACGGTCTGAACGCACCCTCTCTGCCTCCTCGCGGTTCGGGAAGCACCGCTCGATATCGGTAATGACCATCCCTTCGCGGTACTGGGGCGTGAACGAGTAGTAAATCCTCCTCGCAAGCTGCCTCGTCTTGTTCGTCGACTGCAGCGCAGAAGTGACCATCGAAGGGGGCGAGTTGGGCTGGAGAACTCGTTCGCCCGCGATTTCGGACGCGACGGTGCCGATCATCGTCGTGGCCGTTTGGGCGGCTTTCTGAGCGCCTTTGAGCGCTTTCTTGATGAGCAAGGTCGGGTCGGAGACTTGGCGCTTGTTGCGTGGACGCTTGAAGGCACCGTCGAGCGTGTCGGACCTGCCGATGTCGCGCGAGCTGCGCGCGTTCGACCGAGTCAGTCAGACGCCTCCTGTAAGCTCGAGAGCGCGCACGCACTTGAGGTAAAGGTTGACAAGCGCGCCAATCTGGAACTTCTGCTCGATGATGCGGTCCTCGTACGAGCGCTTGTGGAAGTTGTGCGCGATGACCTGGATGATGAGCTTCTCGATGAGGAGGATGACGAGGATGATGAAGATGCCGAAGAGGCCTTGGGTGATCAAGTAGAGCGTGTTGTCCGACTTGTTTGCCTGTTCGTGGCGCCGGATGAGCGGGAGGAACGAGATCCAATTCGCTGCGTTCGCAAAGAGGACATGTTAGCAGCCGCTCCACGACGAGACTAGCGAGCCAGCGAAAAGCTTTGCGCATGCCGGTCGAGAAGAGCGAAACTCACCCAGCGCCCATCCCGCCAAGCTCGCGTAAAACCGGATCGCCTTGACGTAGGCGATGTAGTGGCGCAGCTCGGGCGCGACCACACCGAGCGTCTTGTTGAGGAGCGTAGGGCCGAGGCGTCCGACTGCAGGAGGCAGAGTCATGACGTGGGACGGGGAGGATCGGAAGGGGCTGGGAACGCACCGAGCATGGCGCCCCAGTAGCCAGTCCAGACGACGGTGAGCCAGATGGACCACCAGACGAGTTCGACAGTCCAGATCGTCGCGCCGTGCTTCGAGGACCACTGGACGATGGCGGGAATCCAGAGGATCGCGAGGACGGGAAGGATGTAGATCGTCCAACGAACGATGTAGTGCGAGTTGTAGATCGCAAAGACCATTCTCGAGAACCAGTTCGTCGGGCGGATAAAGTCTCCATCGGCGAACTGGACGTTCGGGTTCGAACTCGCGGCGGACCAGCCTCCGTTCGGCGTCTGCGCGCCCGTCCCGGGCCCACTGTCGCCGAGTCGGCCGTACGGCGAGTTCCCACCCGCAGGACCGCTCCATTGTCCAAGTCCACCGCCGCGCGAACGCTCGGCCGACCGCGAGCGAGGTGTGCTGTACCCGCTTCCGGGCGCCGACGTCCCGCCTTTCTCGTTCATGCCCGAACCGTACATCTTCTCTGCACGGTCAGACTGCGGCAGCTTGACGCTCGGGCCGGGGTGGACAGGCCTCGAGTCGACGTGCGTCTCGAGTTCGACGTGCGAAGCCCCGCGCGAAGACTCGTCGACGGCGTCCATGTGCGAGCCGGTGGGGAGGTACGCTCCACCTGCTGCGGCTGCGCGAAGCTGGGTGCGCGAGTTGTGCGTCGAGAGAGAAGTGCGAGGGAGCGAGTTGCTCAAGTCGCCTGTCTCGTCGTCGCCGGTCGTGAGGGGCCCATAGTGCTCGACAGGATCGAAGCCGCCGCCGCTCGGTTGCGACGGGTCACCGAGTGAAATAGCCGTGTACGGCTCCTCGGCAGTCGACTGGGCCTGCTGCTGCTGCGAGCGTGCAAAGTCGTGTGCGGTGAAGGCTGAGGCGGTTTGCGACGAACCGAGGTTGGGTGACGTGTCGTAAGCGAGTGGCGTCGTCTCAGTCGACTGCAATCCCGGTGCGTACGCGCGCGACGGAGCTGCGGTGGATGCGGGAGGGTACGAGGTCGGGATGGGAGGAGCGGAGGGTCCAGTGTTGGCGCGGTCTGGCGCTCCCTGGGCACGCGAGCGGGACGAAGACCGCTCCGAGTAGCTGTGCGGTGTGTTCGCCCCCGACATGGGTCCTGCCAGAGGTCGTGTGCGATGAGCGAGGGTGGTCGATGCGATCAAGCTGCGGGTCGTTGGTGGTGCGTCCGCCTGGGCGTGTGAGCGTGTGCGTGTACGTGTGTGTGTCGTGAGAGTCGTACAGTCGCAAGCAAGCACCACAACAATCTATTCAAGAGCAAGCGCACACCGAAAGAGCGCCAGCGCTGCGACGACGCGCGACCCTCTTCGTCATCCAAAGGGTCCCGCAAAGCTTTTCCTGCAAAGTGTGCAGTGCATTCCCACGATACCACCAGTCTACTGTGTGCAAAGGGAAGCGAAGGATGCGAGATGTGTATCGGTTCTTTTCGCGTGCTGCCGACGTCGAAGCCGGGCGAGAGCTCGAGGAGCGCATCGCCTTGTCGCGTCTGCAGGGCGTGGAGAATGGGTCAGCGGCTTGTGAAGAGCAGCTGGGAGCGACTTGGAAAGGAGAGCAGCGGAAAAGAAGCCGGAGGGGGGCCGGCAGCGGCCGGGAAGGGACGAAGAGGCGCCTTCGTAGGGAGTTCATCACGCAGAGGGAGGCGAGACGGGCAAGGAAGGTGAGGACGCACACTGTCCAGTCGAGCAAGCCCTTCCGTCTATGCGCCCAAGCCCCTCCTCGTACCCTTGACGACCGCCGAAACGGGCTCGAGGATACCGCCCGACAGGCCGATCTGCGCGCCTTCCGTCCAGCTGTGCGTGGCGAACGACGACACCGAGGTCAGCAACGGCGAGCATATGAGGCCGGCGTGTTCTGCCCGTTGAAGCGAAGCAGGACGCACCCCATCTTCTTGAGCAGCGCAAAGCCGACGTTATCTTCGCCAAGCTTGTCCGCCTGTGAAACATTCGCAGGGACAGCGAACACCGTCAGCCTCGAAACGTGATCTGAAAGCGCAAGCGAAGCGAGACGCACCCCTTCGCCGACGACGGCACCCTCGCTGTTCTTGCCCAGCCCGCCTCCTCGTCCGCCCGCACCGAACTTGCCCTTCCCGCTCGCTCCCTCAAGCGCCTTCCACAACCCCGCCATCTTCCCACCCCCTCGTCCCCTCCTCCCAATCCCGCCAAACGCCTCGTACCCATCCTCGAGCTCGTTCTCCCCCTCGGCCGTCCCAACAATCGCCCTGACCCTGCGCTCGCTGACGCCGATAACAGTCGTCTTGCTCGTCCGCTCGAGCACAGGGAAGCGCGAGTTGCCCTTGCCCATCGAGCGACTCTTGAGGCCATACACCTCGGCCAAGAGATGCACCGCAATCCTCGCCTTCTTGCTCATAGGCGGGAGGGAGACGCTCTGTTCCCCAATCTCGTTGACGATAAAGTGCCGAATGCGACGATTGACAGTCGCAGCGTCGTTCGACTGGTCCGCCGCTTCCCGCGCAGCCTTGAGAGCCTTCTTGCCCTTCTTGCCGCCCTTGGTGCGGTACGAGTCGCGGTACTCGGCTTCGTTTTGCGACGCGCGGAGGGCGGCTCGTTCGGCCTTCTTGCGCGCTTTCGACTGCCGGTCGAGGTCCCATTGCGCGGCGAGTGTCGACGAGAAGGCGCCGCCGAACGATTTGTCCTTCTTGCGCTGCTTCTTCGACACTGCAGAGCGGCGAGACGTCAGCGACGACAAGAGCGGGGAAGTAACATAAGTAGGCTGAGACTCACTCGACCCAAACCCTCTCTCCTCCTCCTCCGCAAACATCGCCTCGATCATCTCGTCATCCAAATCCTCCGCATCGTCGTACAAAGCGACGTCTTCAAAGTTGCCCTCGGAGATAGCTTTGAAGAGCTTGTTGCGCTCGCGGCGGTTTGCGCGGCGGGCTGCTCGGCCGCCTTGGGCTGTTGAGAGGAGATCGGCGTTGGCGCGGACGGCGTTCTGCGGGAGTCGAGATGAGTCAGTGTGCACTCATGGCGCAAACCAGCACAGAACAGCTGCGACACCGACCGATGCTGAAGCGAACGAGAGACGCACCTGCACACGGGCTATGTACTCCTCGTCTCGGTCCGCCCAGGTATCGTTACCCTGGAACAGCATCGCCTCGTCATCGTCATCGTCGTCCTCGTCCTCGTCACTCTCCTCCATTGCACGCATCTTGCCCTTCCGCTCCCGCCTGCGCTCCTTCTTCCGCTCGCGCTCTGCCTTCCGACCTCCTCCGCCTGCTTGGCCCATCATGCTCAGCCGCACCGTTCCTCCGGCCAAGAGAGCTTCCGCGACGTCGAGACCTTCGGCTTCCGAGTCGGTTGAGGAGGAGAGGGAAGAGTCGAAGTCGGAGGCTTCGCTCGAGTCGGTGGCGATGGAGAGAGAGTGCTCCACTCTGCGAGCGCGGAAGATCAGCAGGGAGTGGTTGGCGAAGGGAGGAGAGGGACGCACTGGCCATCTGCATCGCCCAAAGCATAGTCCATCTCGAGCTCGACGTCCGAATCGACTTCCTCGCTCATGTCCTCCTCCTCGCGGGCCAAGCGCCGGATATACCGCTCCTCGTCGTCCTCCTCGTCATCGCTCGTCTCGTCCTCGTCCGAGTCATCCTCATCCGAGTCCTCGTCCGACGTACCCCACTCAGCGTCTTCCGCCTCCTCGACGAGCCGCCGGTCCAAGTCGTCGCCGCGCTGATGCGTACCCGCAAGTCCGCCGACGGCACCCTTAGCGAAGGCAGCGAGGACAGCCATACTGTCGTCTCCTTCGTCGAAGTCGGCGTTCTGGAGGTAATCCTCCTCCGTCCGCTGCTTCTGTCGCGCCCGCTGATCGCGCTTACTCCGCCCCTGAACCTGCCGCTGCGCCTCCTCCGCCTCCTCGATGCTCATCTCGATAGCCAGCGCCAGCTCGATCTCCTCCCTTGTCGAGCCAGCCGCAATCAACCGCTCGAGCTTCTCCGCCTGACGCTGATCCGCCCGCTGCTGGCGCTGCGCCTGCTTCTTCGCCCTTCCAGGGGCTTGAGCGCGTGCGCCGAGACCGACGGGAGGAGGCGAGGCTGAGCCCCAGTCAAGGTCCGAATCATCCATCCTCGGCTGGCCCTCCTCATGCTCCTGCTCCGCTCCACCGTTCACCTCTTCCTCATCGCTCTCCTCATCTTCGTCCAACTCAGCGAGCATGTCATCGACACCCGCCGCACCCTGTAACCGCGCAAACATCTGCCTTCCCTCCTCCAAATCGTCCTCGTCCTCCGCTCCCAGCATCTTCCCACCGCCAAGATGCGCGTTCCCGCTCCTGGCATGTGCGCGACCGGTCTTACGAGCAATCTTGGATGCTCGCTTTAGAGCCTTCTTTGATTTGTGAGCGGGAGCGGTGGGGAGAGCGGGGTGAGGCGCTTTCGGTGCGGGAGGTTTGACGGAGGGCGTCGGGAGAGAGGTGAAGTCGAGAGTCTCGGCCTGGACGGGCTCCGCCGGCGGAGGACGGGTGGAGGTGACGGGGTCGGCGTGAGAGACGGCACGAGGAGGGTAGACGACCTGCTCCTCGTCTTCATCGGAGGAAGAGGATTCGGCCGTGTCGTCGCGCTCGACGAGTGCTGCCGGAGGAGGAAGAGTCGAAGAAAGCTCGACAGTGACGTCCGAGCGGGTGACGGAGATTTCGAAGAGGGGAGGTTCATCGTCAGCCGGAGAGTCGGGTCGAGACGGCTCGGTCATTGAGGCGGGCGTGTCCTCCGCCTCGACAGCATCGGCGGGCTGAACACGCGAGCCGAGGCCGGGATGAGCGGTCGAAGTGGCGGCATGGACATCTTCAAGCTCGTCGAGCGCCATCGTCGCAGTCGTCTCGGGCTCCGGCTCGAAAGCCGTCTCGGGCGGAGGTCCTTTTCCGACGTCGCCGTCGTATAAGTCCATCCTTCCGACCTTGTCGGCGAGCGCTACGTCGGCTGATGAAGGTTTAGGAGGCGCTTCGGCGCCCGCCTTCTCCAGCCCATGCTCGTCCTCCCCGCCAACCGTGCCGAGTCCAGCTCCGGAGGCCTTGACGAACTTGACCGGTACAAGGAGCGGGTTGTACTCGCCTGGCGAGGACGAATAGCCTCCGCGGCCAGGCGTGAACGAGCCAGACGTTCCTCCTCGTCCGCGAGCGTTGAAGACGCCAAGTCCCTGATGCGGTACTCCTCGGAAAGCGCCTCGTCCGCCTTGCCCGTAGCTTCGCCCGTGCTCTGGCGTAGCGGCGCCGCTCCTGTTGGGCGTTCCACCACGACCTCCTCCTCGAGGGAAGCCTGCACCGCCCCGTCCGCCTCGTCCACCGCGAATGGGCGTCGAGTAGCCAGTCTGGGCAGGCGAGTGCGTCGTAGAGTACTGCTGGGGCGTAGGGATAGGCTGAAAGACGGGCGAAGCGTTGAAGCCTGTCCGTTCGTCACGACAGCTGATGAGGTCAACGTGCGACGCCAGGGATCGCAGGGAAGAGGCGGAGCGCACCGAGCATGCCGTCCTGGACAAGGTCTGCATAGTCGAACGTCGCCATCGAGTAGTCTGACCGCACCGCTGCTCCCGCGCCTCCTCGTCCTCGACCGCGTCCTCGAGGAGCGAATCCGCCTCGTCCTCCCCTTCCTCCGCGTCCGCCGCGCGGTGTGCCAGCGTCGTTCGGTGTTCCTCGACCGCGGTTCTGCCCACGAGCCATAGCCAAGCGAGAAGAGCGAGTGACGATTGAAGTGGCGGATCTAGAGATGTCAACTTCGCGCTGAGGATGGCATCGACCGTGGATTGACAGCTCTCCTTTGGCTGGCGGACTTTCCGGGTCTCACAAGCAGTGACGACGGAGAGCAGAGCGCTCAGCGAGCTTCGAAACGGAGCGATAACGTCGTCTGCGTTGCGGCGAGTCTCTACGAAGAGAAGGAGCATACGGCGAGCGACGATGCTGGGTGCGTCAATGCCGGTACTCTTGTCAGCCGCGAATCACGACGGAGGAACGAGGGGATCGTAATGAGGGAAGGATGGGTACGACGGCGAACGATGTGCATGTGCGGCGAAGAAAAGAGAGCAAAGGGCTAGGGAAAGAGGGGGGATGAGGGGGAGGAATGAGATCATGGGGAGCTCGAGCGGTGATTGACGTACCTCTGAGCAAGCAAGGAGAGCGAGATCGCGAAGAAGCTGGGTGCGTCGATGTCGCCCTTGTCAGCCGGCTGGTTCACACTTGGTTCACACCATTCTGGGTAACTGAATCCACAACCTTGACGACGACGACGCGCTGCAGGGGATTGTAGATAGGAGGCAGCCCAGGCGAAGACCGACGCACCTGCCTGCGAGTCTTGCGGGAGAGGGCAAGGCTACGAGCTGCGAGAAGGTGACTACGTCAGTGCCGCGGCCGATGTAGGCGTTACCATGTCTACAGCTCACGCGATAGTATGACACACCTCGAAACCTTGACGCCGGGTCGAGCGAGACGGGCCTAAGTGCGTCGAAGCCGGTCTTGTCAGTCCTCCTGACCTCGGCATTCGAGGTTGCTCCATCTCGTCCCCACACGTGCGGTTGTGCACGATGCTCTCATTCGAGAGCTGGACCGCATGTCCACTGACTTGCGATGCTGCAAGTCCCTTCGTTTGAAGGGAGGAAGAACAGCCCGATCAGACTGCGACGCACCCGGTCAACATCCCGCGCCACCGCCCCGCCAACGAGCGCCACTGCGTCCGGGACGGACTTGACGCTGCCGGAATCAAGAAGCGTACGTCGATGACTTCGACGTCGAGTCGAAACTTGAGAAACCTGGGTGCGTCGATGCCGACCTCGTCAGTCCCTCGTCCCATGGCGTCAGATCGGAGCATTGATGCGGATCGAATGCTAGGTGTGAGCGACTCGCGGGCGTGACCCGGGGGGTGCGGCCGCAGACGAGTGCTGTGAGACCCGCTCTCGAACGCGAAGTCGGTACGCGCGAGCTTCTGAGCGCCGAGAACCCGAGTACTGGTCCAGCTGAGCCAGCTGACGGCGTAGCCCATGTTCTAACCGTGGCGCTGTGCGGGACACAGCGGGGTGGAGAGGGAAGGCCCGGACGGAGATCGACGCACCGTGAGTTGCGGGATGGAAGAGTTGAGGGGCGAGGTCGAGACGCAGGCGGATCTGCGGAGGAAAAGGTAGTGAGGCGGATTCGAAGTGGATCAGGGGGACCCTCACCTTGGAGGTGGAGCCGCGGAAGGAGCGAGCGAGCGAGACGATCTGCGAGAGTGCGTCGCCCTCAGCATCTTGTCGATCCTAAAACGCAGGCTAGAACTTTTTGTGGTTTTGTGGTTTTCGGGGACGCAGCGGACGGAATCGATCAGGAGACGAGGCTCTGTCGGAGTTTCGCGTTTCGGGACAGAGGGTGGCCGCGGACGGCGACTGGAGAGGGTCGGAAAGCTCGACACTGGGGCGACGCACCTCTTGAGGCGAGGAAATCAAGCTGCGAGGCCAATTGTCAGCCCAGCGAAGTCGAAGCGAAAAGGCGGGGACACGCACCCTGAAGTTGGTGTCGCTGACGAGCGGGAGCCTTGATGATCGGCAGCCCTCGAAGCCTTGTCCGTCTTGACGAGCGTGTCGAGTCGGCATCGGGAGCGAGCACCTATAGGAGGACGTCGCCCTCAACACCATGTCAAGCCGTGCGCATACGACAGCTGCTGCGGCGAGGGCGCTGAATGTGCTCCTCGCACGACTATCGGACCTCATATAGAGGAGCTGGATGATGATGGTACGCCGACGGAGGCGCAGGCGATAGCGACGGAAAGTCGAAGGACAGGGTGAAGAGATGTGGTCGGCGTAGCCGAGGAAAGTTGTATCCTCACGGTAGAGCTGGTGGAACGGGTAGTCGGGGATGGCATGTCGCATGTGCCCGAGGGGCAGGAGGGGAGTGGAGAGAGCTGCTGCCGTTCGACCCGGGTCGCTCCACTCGGGTGCGGAGTGCCGGCTCAACAGGCAGGCTGAGGTGCTGGGGCGACGTACGGGGTGAGGGTTTCCTTGTCAGGCAAGACAAGCTGCTAGCAGGGGCGTTACGGTCAGCTCTGAGCGCGAAGAGGCGAGCAAGCGGGAGACTTGCCAGGCGAAGCGACCATTTCCTCCTCAGATCCGCCTCGCAACCTCCTGCTCCGCCATCCCGCCGCTTCCGAATACTTGATGAAGCGCTGAACGGCAAGTCGGGGCCGTCCGAGCGCTTGCGAGCGCGTGAGAGCTGTCGAGGCGGGAGAAGAGGTGTGGGCGGGTGAGGCGGTCTAGCGGTGCAGCACCGCGATAGGGCACCGCGGGAGGTCGATCGGCTCAAACGAGTGATCGGTCCTCAAGCAGCAGCAGCACTTCTGAGCCAACCAGAGCGCGTGAGGCGGAAGTCGAGTGAGCGTCGCGAGGGAGAGAGGCGTGAGCGGGTCGTCGAGCGGTGTCGCCCGCTACGCGAGAGCGTTGTCGCCTCCGAGGTGCATTCCTGAACCTCCAAGTGCCGCCCAGTGGCTCTCCCATCCCTTCGCGAGCCGTCCGCCTTGCCGTGCAGACCTCATCAACACCAGGGCGTGAGGTCCGACTGTGAGATGACGAGGGCATCGCAGGCGTGAACGACGGGTGTAGCAGGATCTCAAGACTCAGCAGGATCGTCCACAGGCGTAGTGCTCATCCGCAGCGGTTGCGGGTGAGAGGGAGAAGGGAGAGGGAGGAGCGGGCGAGAACAAAGGGACACGGACGTCGTCGATGAGCTGAGTAGTATATGGCCTCGCTTACGTTCTCGCGAGCGAGAGAAGTGGGAGAATAGCCGCAAGGTACAGCCCGCTAGCGCGACGCTGTGGCAAACTTGTCGTCCTCCTCCTCCTCGTGCCTAGGCCTTTAGATAACGACGAGTAGCGATGACAAGCAGCAAGTCCTCTCCAGCGCGACAAGCACGAAGTTATGACGTTGCAGCCCGCGATCTAGTGCTTCCGCGTCCAGCGGCGTGCCTCCTACTCCTCCCGTGCGGGAGACTGTCGGAAGGCAAGCTCGATTTGAGCGTCGGTGTTCATCACTGCGGCGCGATGAGACTTAGAAAGGGAGTGAGGAGTGAGGTGGAGGAAGGCGTGCACACCTTGGCTGAGAGGTGCCGAACTCGCTCGAGCCGACGTAAAAGCCTGGGTGTGTCGATGTCGCCCACGTCAGCCAAGCAGTATACGACGCGGAATACTCGGGCGCTGCAAACGCAAACCCTTCCTGCGGGCGCTGGTAGAAGTTGGGCAGCCCGGACGAAAACCGACACACCTGGTCGTGAGTTGGCGGAAAGACGAGTCTGGGTGCGCCGGTGCCGTCCTCGTCAGCTCAGGTGCATTCTCTTCACCATCTAGCCTGTTAACAAGATGTCGCGGCTGGTCGGCGGCGGCATAACCGCGAGAACACCGCAGGGAATCTCGATCTCCTCGACGCCCAAGCGATTCTTGAAGCCCTCGAACGCCTCGACCCCCGTCAAGTACATCCTGCACTCGTGATCTGTCTGACCAAGACGAATCTTGCGACGATCCAGCGAGTTAGAGCAGCTCGGACGGGGACCGACGCACCAGGTAAGCGAGACGTGAAGCTGAGTTGGCTTGCGTGACCTGGGTGCGCCAATGTCGCCCTCGTCAGTCAAAGATGTTGTAATTGATATTCTGGATGTTATAGCGCTGCGGACGCGTGTACGGATTGGACAGCCCGGGCGAGGATTGACGCACCTTGCGCCAGACCTTGACGAGCGGAAGGTGTCCGAAGTCTACGTGCGCCAGCGCCGTCCACGTCAGCTCTCAGTTCGTCTACCGCTCAGCCTGTAAGGAATGTTGCGGCCTGATCGGTAGCATTTCCACCTCCTGGTGACCGCGTCTTTCCCCATCCCGGAGACCTCCACGAGCCCCACCGGCGCTTCTCGCACATCCTACCCTTCAGATTTGCCACAAGCAGCGATCCATCAAGTCGAGAGCAACTCGTACGGTAACTTACTCACTGTGAGAGATCTGAAGGCTAAGCCGGCGTGAAGAATCTGGGTGCGTCGATGTCGCCCTCGTCAGTCTGCATGTAGTGCCAGTTTGCATGACGCTCTGCTAGCGATGGTAACCTCGAAAGACAGCCCGGGCGAGGATCGAAGCACCTCCAAGAAATCGCCAGCGCGCATCAAATCTGGGTGCGTCGATGCCGTTCTCGTCAGTCCGCTGAAGTACATGTGTTCAAACCATGAAAGATGACGAAGAAGCCTTGTCCCGCCTGTAAGGATGAAGGGACAGCCCGAACGGAGACCGACGCACCTGCGTCAAGCAGAATCGAGAAGCGAGACGAGCGACTAGCTCGTCGGTGCTTCTCCTCTGAGACCCCCGGCTCGAACGTGTCGTGCCAGCGTTCGAGAGTCGAGTCCTGCGCGCTGTGGAGAGAGGTGCGCCGCCTCAGTTCCTGTCGAGCCGACCGAGAATCATTCGCCAGGTGAGAGCTCCCAAGTTCGCGACGGCTCGATCGGTGCCGCATGCGCGTCGCGCTCTTGCTTAGTCACGACCGCGACCGATGTTCGTGGCATGCGAGAGGGGGAGGAGCAGCGACGACGAGGGGAAGCTCCAGAGGGAGTTGAGCGGGCACAGATCGGCCGCGTCGGCCAGCAAGCTGGGACTGAAGCGACGCACGTGTTGAGGTTCTCGGTGTCGACTAATCTGCAGGCCTGGAAGGCTGTCAGCTCGGCAGGGAGAGGGGCAGCTAAGACCTCGACTCACGTCCGTTCGAGCGAGACGTGCAGCAACTCCGCCGCCGATCCTGAGGCAGCTGACGAGCGTGTGTATCCAGCCTGTCCATCACCATCTTCGCGAGTACTCGTCGATGAAGTCGAGGAGGTCTGAGCGGCGAGGCGAGGCGAGGGGGAGTCGAGGGAGCGTGGGAGGGCTCGCGAGCGATAGTAGCGGCATGTGTGAGTCGGTTGTGACTTGTGACACCCCTTTTCGAGCCGATCTAGCGGCTGTCACGAAAGCGAGTGAAGCGGAAGAGGAAGAGAGGATGAGAAGCGAAGTTGGCGTGTACAGGCAACGAGGAGCGATGAGCGACCAGCAGCGGCGTCTACGTAGAGTAACAACGTGAAACCAGGTCTATAGTACCAGCAGAAGCAGAGGTATTCGGAGCGAGTCTCGCGGAGACGTGCATGACTCGCGCAAAAGACCCGGCAACGACCGCCTCTCCTACCGAGAAGCATTCGTACGTCCTTGGGAGTCCATCTTCACCGTGGATACCTCACCTCGTCGTCGTTGGCACTGCGAGATTGGTGGGTGCGGCGACTCTGGGCGGACGACTTGACTCTCTGTCGGAAGTCGTAACAATTGCGCCGGGAGGAGGCGCGGATGGTAGGGAGAATCGTGTCGCTATATAAGATATTTGATAGCGAGGCGAGAAGGGGTAGAAGGGCGGAAGGAGTCGACGCCGTGAGTCGAAAGGGAGAAGAGTAGTTCTGGCGGATGGTGAAGAGGGCGAGGTCGAGGTGCAGTGCGAGGCGGGCGTGATTCGGCCCGAAATGAGGGAGACACGGGTGAGCTGTCATGAGCATACGGCGGAAAACGCGAGCGCATTGCGCGGGTGAGGCGTGACAAGGTAAGTAGAAGGGGCCGCCTTTGACGTAACAGTCGACTTTCGACTGGTTCGTGTCGGTGACGAGGGTTTCGAAGCAGATGGCCCGCAGGTAATGGAGGCATTGGGACCGGCCTGCAAGCGAACCAAGTCAGCTTGGGCGGCTGAAAAGGAAGGAAACTCCTCGCCGCACAACACGAGCGCTCCTCCGCCTCCCTCGCACTCGCCGATCATCCGGTCCGAAGCCGCTTCTACGCACTTGGGCTCTGTACGCATGATGCCAGGACGGTCAGAAGTTCAGCGGAAGCCCGCCCGTCCCAGCGGCAGACCCGTCCGGGCAGTTAAGCGAGGGGGAGAAATCCGTCCGTGGTCGCGCCGTTCAGGTTGCCCCAGTACTGCTCCCACGACTGCTTCTCGTATTCCTTGTTTGAGCTCGGCAGCCCTATACTGCTCCAGAGCCTTCAGAACCTGCGTCTGAGGTGTTGTTGAGCAGGCGGTCGAGGGGAAGGTGTTTTGGACAAGTGGGCGGTCGGTTGCCGCTTGTAAGACTGCCGGCAGCGTCGCCGTTGCTGCAGACGCGGAGAAAGCATCTTTGGCGGATCCACACGAGCGTGTCGGTGGACGAGGTTCCGTCATAAACAGACGAGAGATGGAGCGGGTGAACAGCGAGAGAGCGTGCGGGAGGCGGAGAATCGCTGTGCGGTCTCAGCGAGTAGGGCCTGTCTCGTGCAAGCTGGCTGGAACAAGCGCGGCGCTTGAGCTGTGTGTGATTGAAGAGGAAGCGGAAGCGGCACCTCTCTTGGAACTGACCCTCGCTCGCTGGACCCGCTGTTCGCGTTGAGACGATCGCTATAGTGCTCGAGTACTGTCAGGCTCTCCTGCCATGCCCGCCAGCCAACTCGCGAAGCGCGGGCAATCCTCCATATCCTCCTCTCCTCCCGTTCCCTCGTACATCCTCCGTGGTCACGCTGCCTCGGTCTCCTGCGTCCGTTTCTCCCGCTGTGCCAGGTTCATCTTCACTGGGTGCGTCCAGCGAGTCGAGCGGGTCAAGGGACGACGAGTGCTGACCACAATCCTCGCTCTCGCAGCGACACGGATGGCTTCGTCGCAGTCTGGGACTTGCAGTCGTTCCGTCCACGTTTCTTCTGGAAGGCGCATGAGCAGGGAGTGCTGAGTGTCGCGGAGCATGGGAACGGGATCTTAACGTGAGCTGCAGTTCGCTTCGTTTATCTCCTCGAACTCTCGGCCGGAGGATTCTGACCCCGAGCGCTCGCAGACAAGGCCGCGACAACATGGTACACTTCTTCCGCCTCACCACACCCTCTGTCCAGAACGGGACAGCCACTACTCTCGACCACGGCGCCGCGACAGCCGTTCCCTCTCCCTCTTCTCCTTCAACTGGGATCAAGCCAGCTTGGTCGATCGACGTCAATGCGATGAACTTCTGCCGGATGAGCGTGATGCGCCTCGGCGATAGGAAGGGCAAGGGAAAGGAGCGCGAGGGTCAGGTTGACGCGATGCCGGAGGAAGCGCTGATGGCCGTGCCGAGCTTGACCAAAGACGACTTTGTGCGTCTCTCACTTGGGTTGGTAGCAGTACATACGCTGACTCGGTTCGCGCAGGTTGACATCTTCCACGTTCCTTCAAAGGCCCGCCTTCATCGTTCGGTCGGCAAGGATGCGTTCCCGCTTGGCGTCAAGACGGGTGAGCAGGCGCTCCGTTAACCGCTTGCTCATTTTCTGACGTTCTCGCTTCGCTTGCATAGGCACCATCATGGCTCTTCACCTCTTCCACTTACCATCGTCTCGTCCGCCCGATCCAGATTCCTCCGCCACCTTGTCTACCGCTCCCGAACCCTCAACATCTGCACACGTATCCTCCCCCTCTTCGGCAACTTCGGAGACGCCACCTCCCGCCCCACAGCTCCACCTCCTGATCGGCTACGAGTCAGGCCACCTCGCCCTCTTCCGCTTCTCGCCCACCGCTTCCTTCGAACAACTAGACGGCGATTCCGAGCGAGTTCAAGGCGTATGGGCACCGAAGGAAGGCAAGATGGTTGAGGAGAACGAGGGATGGGAGCTAGTGTGGAGTGAGAAAGGGCATCGAGATGCTGGTGCGTCCGCTTCCTTCGCTGTTCGGCGGTGTTCGTCAGTCATCTGACACGGCGCGAACAGTCATGTCGCTCGCCGTCACGCGAGATCATCGCTTCGCCTTCACGGTCGCAGCAGACCACTTCATCTGCAAGTACCGCGTCTTCGACATCGTGCGTCGCATTCCTCCTCTCCTACGCCCAATGTGACTCACTAGATCTTAACAGAACGAACAAGAAGCGCTCTTGCCGCGGATACACGTCGAACCGACGGTTTCGCCTGGCAAGTCGGCTGTCGCCGTGCGGAGCGACGGGAAGTTGCTGGCAACGGCGGGCTGGGACGGCGAGTGCGTGCATCTCTGGCTCCTCATTTTCCCAGTCATGTGGTTGACTGACACTGCTCAACTGCGCGCTTCCACGCAGGCTGCGACTGTACTCGGCCAAGTCGCTTCAACCCCTCGCCGTCCTTTCTCACCACCGCTCTTCCCTCCAAGCACTCGTCTTTGCGCCGCTCGAACCCGACGAGGCTAGCTTTCTCGTCGACAGCAACGACGATTCGGACAGTGAGGACGACGGGGGGAGGGGGAAGGGAGGAAGAGCGAAGGCATGGTTTGCGACGGGTGGACAGGAAGCGAAGGTCTCGCTGTGGGAGGTGTATCCACCGTCATGGTGACCGAGTTGGCCGCTTCTGCGGCGGCAGGAACGCAAGAGGGTTCGCCGAGGAGGTGAACGGGCCTTTCGTCGAGGGTTCCCTGCAATCACTCCTTCCGCCTCGCCTGGCCATTCCTGCCTGTGGAGGCGGTCGACTTCATTGTCCCTTCAGGACAGCGCAAGCGCAAGGACAGATGTTGCGAGTTGTACGAAGTTGACTTTGTGCGCCAAGTCCGCCTCGACCCTTGTCCACACCCGTCGACAAGAGCGCTGGCTGCTCTTGCGCTTTCGCTTACTGCTCGATAGACCACACATTCCCTACGCACCCCTTTCGCGGCCGCACCACGCTCGTTCACCGTCCCGCGCCTTTTCATCTCGCCGTCTGTGAACCTCGTTCGCAACCTCCTCTCGTACAATGCAGGATGTCCGCTCGACGCGCCAGTCGTCAGCTACAACCACACGATCGTCCTCGCCGTCCTCGACAAGCCGGCTCCTGCCTCTCCACTCGAGGCTCCCTTCTTCCGCCCTCGCTTCCGCCTCATCCTCCCTCTCACCCTCGCCGCACGCCTCGTACGATGTCTCGCCCGACCCGAACGCATTGACAGGTGCAGATCTCGATGATGACGAGGAGATCGAGCGGACAATCGCGTATCTTGAGGCGTCGACGACGGCACGGAGTAGCGGTCCTTCAGGACTCGCACTCTTCCTGCGGCGGCTGTCTGTGCGGAACCTGAGCCGAAGAGCGGTGCTAGTAGCACTGGTGGGCGTGGCGGCTCTCCTAAGGCTGGCGGGAGCAGCGCGAACGGACGAGGCGGGCGAACGGATAGGCTGGAATAGCGTTGGGCGGGCGAGGGAGGTGCTCGGAGGTCTGGCGCGGACGCCGAGTGGGCTCAAGAGCGCTGTCTACGATCGGTGGAGCGCGTTGAAGTGGAGTCGACTCGGCGCGGCGGAGGAGGACATGCTGTTCGACGACCTGGACTTGTCGCAGCTCCTCAACTACGACGGGCCGGCGGCGACATTGAAGGAGCAGCTGAAGGACGGCATTCGCTACGTGACAGCGTCCGCTTACGGAGGTCATGGTGCGCAACCGCTCCTTTCTGCGCCTCAGTAACGACCGAAGAATGACTCTCGTTCCTCGACCGCAGCGAACCAGATGATTGGCATCCAGAAGCTGCTGTACTTTGCGAAGCTGACGAACCGGGTCGCGATCATGTGAGTCGCTCGCTGCCTTTCGCGCGTTCCCCTCCCTCGACGAACTCTGCCTGCTCGCTGCGGATGTCAGTCCTTGCCTTCTTTCATGGCTGACTTCCGTACTTCTGCAGCCCGACTCTCTGGCCTATCCACATCGACGGCGCGCAACCCGCCAACATCAGCGACTTCTACGACCTCGACCGTTTCTGGCACGAGTCGCACATCGCCGCCGTGGAGATGTCGCGGATCAAAGCCCCGGACCTTTCGGGCTCGCTCCCGCAGAACGAGAACCTCTCCTGCTGGTCCATACAAGAAGCGACCGTCGGCTTCCCCAACCTCGCCTCCTGGTCGTTCGACTTCCACGACATCTGGGTCAATTACTGGCCACTCCCGCCTCTCGCTCGCAGTCTCGGCGGCTTCGACATTGCCTTCGACGCCCTCCGAGTGTTCGACTTTGACGAAGCGAACCGCCGAGAATGGGTCGCCAAGGTCGAACGCGAGCATCTTCCGCAACGACCGCTTCCTGAAGGCGTGAAGGAGTTCAAGGGCAACACGCTCGACAACTTCAAGGAGGGGATGAACACGAGTGTGACGGACCCGCCCGATGATCAGATCATGTGCTTCGACAATACGCTCTTCATGGGTCCGATCATGTTCCCCGAGCTGCCTGTCTCCGCGACACCCCTCGAGCCCGGCGCGCCTGGCGAAGGACTCTCTTGGGCGAACGTCGGCCGGTACATGCACTTCAACTCGCGCGTCGAGGAGATAGTCGACGACTACCTCATGCGGCTCTTCGACGTCTCGAAGCCGTCGAAGGTCCCGCCGTTCATCAGCATCCATCTTCGTCGCGGCGACTTCCTCCAGTTCCGCGGCGCCTACACCGACCTGGATAACTACAAGGTCGCACTGGGTCGCGTCCAGGCCGCCTTGCAAGCACGCCTCGACGACCCTGACGGCTGGACTGGACCGGGCAAGTCGGCTTTCCGCTCGTTCGGCATCAAGGCGAAGGACTACGCCGTTGTCTGCACGACGGACGAGAAAGGCGACTCAGATTTCGTCAAGGAGGTCAGGGGGCTCGGGTGGAAGGTTATCGACCACGACGCTTGCGAGACCAAGGAGAAGTACGGAGCGTGGTGGCCGACCATCATTGATAGCGCCGTCCTCGCCCGCGGTCGCAGCTTCGTCGGCACCGACCGCTCGACGTACTCGCACCTTGCCGGCTTGCGGGTCAAGTAGTACGTTCGCCCTCTGCCCCGCACTTCACCTGCTCTCTGCGGCAGATCGCTGACCTGCATCTCCACTCGCAGCTGGCAAGGCGGCCTCGTCGAGCTTACGGAGGAGGTATAGAAGGAGGATGACGGAGGAATAGACTGAGGCGCGGGCCTTACATGTGCGTTGTGCAGTCTCCTTTTTGTTGCAACAGTATCGTTCGCATGCACTTCGCCGGCGCTCGACGTGCCCGAGGTTCGCTCGACGTCAAGTCGAGGTCGACGACGACAAGGGTCCGCGGACACCGCCGGATCAGCCGCCCTTTGTCTCGTCGCCGCGACTGGACGGCAGCGCTCTCTCCAAGCTCTCTCGCTCTTCCTTGACACCATCACGCCGACACAAGCTATTGACACGCGTCTGCTGCGACGACGAGCCTTCCATTTTGCTTCGTTTCCCGCCGCTTCGCTCGTTTCCACTGTCTTTCTCGCCTTATCCCTCAACATGCCGCTGAATCCGAGGTTCTTCGAGATGGGCGCCAAGACGTGGTGCGTGACGGTTTGACGCGGCCTTTTCGAGCTGTTGACGCTGAACTCCTCTCGCAGGCGAGATCCTCTCACGCATCAGAAGTGGGTGGAGGAGGAGAAGTCGGTAAGCTTACACATCCTCGCAAGCCGATGGTATCGCTGATTGCCTCTGCGACTTAGAGACTCGAAGCGGCGAAGAAGAAGGCTGCTGAGGAGAAGCTGGCGAAGGAAGTCGAGGTACGCTGCGCTTCGTAGTCAGCACACGCTCGTGGACGAGTCTAACGCTCGCTCTGGCAGAACGCCTCGAGCAAGCTCGCGCAAAAGAAGATTGTTGAGAAGGGCAGACTGGTCGACGAGCAAAAGAAGGACGAGTCGTGAGTCTACCCTTCTTCCCGAGTTTCGGTTCGATGGTTGCACTAATCGTAGACCCTCAGCCTCGCACAACTCAAAGCAGACGTCGCTCGGCTCGAAGCGAAGCAGGCGGGAAAGGTGGAGGTACGCCTGCACATCTTCTGCGTATACCTCCCTACTCCTGACGCTGCCGCACACAGGACCCGCTGAAGGAGATTCTCGAGTACGACAAGAATCGCGTCGTGAGACAAGCGGAAGAGCGTGAAAAGGAGCTCGACAAGGAGGTCAAGCTGACGGCAGCCGAGATGCTGAAGCTTCGCGAGAAGGAGCTCGAGGAGAAGAAGAAGAAGCAGGTGCGTTCCGCTCGGAGCTGTTGCTCGTACAGAAGCTGATCTTGCGGGTCCTCAGGAGAAAGAGCTGGCGGATCTAGCTGATCGGAGACGGTGCGTTGCGAGGAATCTTTTTTCGCAACTTGTCCGAGTCGAGCTTATCCTCCTTCCCACAGACGCGAGCTGCTTGAGTACAAGCACGCCCTCGGGCTCTCGCACGACCATCCCCGCCTGCCTCAGCGTCCGCCGCTTATCTCGCGTCGTCCCCTTTCGCTGCATGACGATCCGGAGTTCTGGAAGCTGGAAGACTCGGCTCGCCACCGCCTCGAGCTGATGCACCCAGATGAGCGATTACAGTACGGTTTCGGCCCGTACGAGGAGGACGAAGTCGAGCGAGAGCGTGAGTTCGGGCGGTCTACCCTCCGAAGAGCTCGACTGAACTTTCTGCACGACAGTGGCTCTTCGCGCAGGCTCGGACGGACTGACGGGCGCCCAAGGCAACAGCACGCTTGACGAGCGCCAGCTAGCTCTGAAGATGAAGGAATTCATCTGCAGTGCGTTCCTTCCGCAGCCAGGCGCCAGACCGAGTCGCTGACATCCTCTGACGCGCCTTCAGCGGAGGAAACGCACGGTAAGAACGATCATGTCGCTTTCAGTTACGCGTTGACCGCTCCTGTCCGCAGTCGCCGGCGTGACGAAGACTTTCGAGCCAATCTCACACGCCGTCCCGCTCGACCTTCCCGACCTCGCCACTCTGCCTCCGCAAGATCAGCAACAAGCAGAACTCATCATCCAGCAAGAAGCGCAGCTCCTGCAGGACGACCTTGTACGCTTCGCCATCGAGCAATACGGAGCGAACGCTTTGCTCGGCTTGCGAATTTACGGCCCACTGCCAGTCGAATATCCCGCTCTCCTGCAAGAAGGCTACGTACGTGGCCGCCTATCTCGCTCATTGTGCCCCCGACTAACGCTCTTTTCACGGTCTAGGTGTACGAAGTCCGCGCCGAGGGCGTTCCAGCTCTCATCTCGAAGGCCCAGCCACCACTTCGCAGCCGTTACAGCGGTCGTCCTTCCCAGTCGAAGAAAGCGGTTGGACCTACCTCCCGCGGACGGTACTCGCACTTTGGTGGAACGGGCGGCGCCCACTTCGACTCGCCCTTGTTCGGCTTGGAAGACGACTTTCTCGCTGGACTTGGTCACGAGGCGTATGGCGCGGGCGGAGCACACGCTGGAGGAATCAGCGGCACGGCTGCCGCCGGACGAGGCGCGGCAGCCTCCAGTTGGAAGCGTCCAGCAGCAGGTCGGGGCGGAGGGGCAGGTCTCTTCGGCCGAGGTGTGTCGTCCAGTACGCTCTCTTGAGTGCGTCGGGACCACCATTGACACGGTGCAGCTCGCAGGCGACGACTTTGCCCTCTTCGACGACCCGCTCGCTAGGCAGTCTCGCTTCGCTACGACCGCAGCACAACCCGTCGTCCCCCCGTATCTCGAGAACCTTCCGTGGGCGGCTCAGCAGTATGTCAAGCGCATGCGAGCGTTGCAGGAGCAGGAAGAGGTGGCAGCGTTGGCTCAAGCGGCAGGTGTGTCCGCTTCTCCGCGCTTCTTCCTCCGCGACAGCTCGACTTATATTCCCGTTCTTCGCAGCGAACCCCCGTCTCCCTCATCTTGCCACTCTGCACCATCAGCAGACAGCCCTCCCCCTCCATCACACCGCACGACCGCCCATGGCTGGCTCCTCTCCCGCTCCTCAGCCTCCAGCCGCGGCGAATCTTGCGCATACGCGAGCCAACCCTACCGCACACCCGCTTCCAATGCAAGCCGCTCAGACTGCCCTACCGACTCAGCCCGCACAACACGATGCCGGAGGAGGCGGAGTCTTCCGACTCGCAGGCGGCCTGCTCGACCGACTTCGCGGCAAGGAGGCGGCACCGCAAGCGACGACAGACCCAGACCACGGCGCAGGCGGTCCGCTGCTCGGTCAGGATGGAGTGACGTCCGCAGCAGCACCGCTGGCGCAGCCGTTGCCGCAAGCTCAGCCTCAGCGGGTCGTGCCGTCGAAGGAGAACGGTTGGAGGGGCGCGCAGCCCTGGTAGATGAGCAGAATATGTCAACATAGATTGCAAACCGAGTACATGCGAGTCTGAGGACGAAGCTCTTCTTAGGCGGTCCAGCCGCCGTCGACCGGCAAACATGCGCCCTAAATCGACTCGGAGGACGTCAGCATTCCCTCCTCGAGAGCAATCAAAAACTCGGGCGCGCACCGTGATGTAGCTGGAGTCGCTGGAAAGAAGGAATGCGACCGCTTTGGCGACTTCTTCGGGCTGCCCGACGCGGTGCATCGGGACTTGCTCGAGAGCGTCGTCGAGCGACATGTTCGATGCGTCGAAGAGGTTGTGTAGCAGAGGCGTGTCGATAGGGCCTGCGAGTCAAAGCTTGGTAAGCCCCTAGCATCTGAGGAAAGCGAGATGGACGAACCTGGCGCGACGACGTTGACCCGGATATCCCGCTGAGCGTACTCCTTCGCCATAGCCCTCGACATCCCGAGCACCGCGTGTTTCGAAGCGCACTGCGAGGAGAGCGCCAGCTTAGATAATAAATTCGAGGAGTAGCGCGAACGACTCACGTAAGCTGAGCTGTTCGGCAAGCCCATTACGCTCGCATTGCTGCCGATGTTTCTGCGGGATTCGACGATGTCAGCACAATGATGAGCAGGACGCAAGAAGCAACTCACACGACCGCATAACCGCCCTTCGGAGGATCCGCAACCTCTTCGTCCGCAATGACCATGGCGGCGAAGTGCTTGCAGAAGGCGAAGGTGCCTCGCGCGTTGACGTCCATCGTCTGACTCCACAGATCGACCTTGACCTGGTGGACTCCGGGAGACAGCAGGTTGACGCCTGGAGAGGCGAAAATGAGTCTCGTTCTGACGAAAGCATCGCTACGCGCAACGCACCTGCGCAATTTACGAGTCCGTCTAACCGCTTAAAGCTCTTCTTGAACGACCGAACTAGCCTGCCGACCGCTTCTTCGTCTGTGAGGGGATGAAGAGCCTGATCAGCGACGAAAGAATGAGAAGTCGATCCACGCACCGGTCACGTCGAGCGTCGCATACGCCAGGTCAACATTCGGATACCTCTCCTTGATCTCACCGCATAATCGCCGTCCCTCGTCTGCGTCCTTGTCCGTCAAAGCCAGACGAGCACCCTTCTCCGCCAAGAGCAGCGCGACGGCCCTCCCAATCCCGGATGCGCAGCCGCTGCACGATAGGCCGTGTCAGTTGGTTCCAATTGAGCTGAAGGGGGAGACTCACGTCACGATGACTGCCCAGTCGAACAGCGGGTCGCCCGAGGACGGAGGAGGGGGAGGAGCGGCGGGAGGTGGAGCAGCAACAGGCGAGGTCGCGGTCGTCGTGGCAGGAGCTACGTAGCTCCACAGCGTGTCCATCGCCGCGAAGTAGCCCGTACAGCGAGAGTGTGTGGTTCTGAAAGAGGCGAACCCGCTGGTTGTCCTTCTCCACATCGTCATGCTCCCGCCAGACCCAGGGAGCGAGCTGCTGGAACTGTTGATCGAGCCTTCACACTTACCACAGCAGGTTTGACGAGCTTGGGCGCTCGAGAACGGGACACTCGCTATTTTACACCTCGCTCCTCCTCCTTCAACTGATGAGGCTATTCCTCGACGACACTGGCTTGCGGGGATTCTTGCGGTATAGTGATGTGACGGAAGGTAGCTTCTGGAGGGATGAGTGCGGCGGCGTAGCCCCACGAGCCTGGCCAGACTCTTCACATCCTGCTCCCCGTCGACGATCTCTTCGGTGCTCCTGGCAACTCGCTTGTCTGCTGCGCTGATCTCTTGATGAGCTCCTACAGATCTTATGCGACGGTCACCGGCATTGGACGAGGCCTTAAAACACGGAGCATCGCCTGGCAGCCTTCGCTTTGTTCATTCTCCCTCTGCTCGATTCTGTTCTTTCGCCCCGTCCAGTCTCGCCCATCTCCCTCCACCGTTTCTCATGGCGCTCCTTTGCTTCTATCTCTCCCTCCGCTGAGCAGGCACAAAGCGACGCTCGACACGGCTTCGACTGGCCGGCCCTGCCGCCTGAACTTCGCCGCGCAACAGCATACGCGCTTCTTACCGCTTGTCTGACGACTACACATTCTGCTCTACGTCACACTTCTTACCTGCGAGAGTTCCTGACGAGCCGTCCGCTCGCGTTGGCCCATCAAGCCGTCGTGGCCTCGGAAAGCCAGGCGCCCTGTTGTAGGGACTCTGCAGATCGTATCCGAGAGCTATCCACATGCTCAACGAGCTCCTCTGCTGCTCGCTAACCTAGCGCCTGCAAGAACTTGACATTGCCGGCGCACGACCCCTTCGTCGCCCCTGTCCTCTCTCTTCCTCCTCGACACCTCCCTCGCCGAGCCACGACACGCCCAGAGATGGCAGGCGGACGCGCAGCCCCGCGCACGAGCTACAAGGAGGCCGACAGCGACGACGACTGGCTTGCGGGCGACGAGGAGGGCGCGACGAAGGGGTTCGAGGACTTGCCGCTCGTCGAGGGCGCGAAGGGCAAGGCAGGCGGCGCGAAGGGCAGGAAGCGCGTTGGAGACACGTATGGAGCAGGTGAGTGCGCGCACGAGCCGCACGAGCGCGAGGCGGAGGAAGCTGACCTCGTCCTCGTTGACCTCGCCCGCAGGACCGCGCAAGAAGGCGAGGAAGTCGAAGAGCAAGGGCAAGGAGAAGGCAAAGGAGGACGAGGACGAGCCGCTGTTCAGCCTCGACCTTCTCTTCCGCCTCGCGGACGACCTCTTCCTCGAGGTGAGTTTCGCTTCCACTCCCCAAAGCCCGCACTCTCGCTCACAAGGAGCTTCCACGTAGATCTGCGGCTACCTCGACGGACGCGACCTGCTCGAGTTCTCGAGGACCTGCAAGGCGATGCGCAAGACGCTCTTCTCGCCGAATTCGGGCTACATCTGGGCCAACTCGCGCCGTCGCGACGACATCCCGCTTCCTTCCGGCATGACGGAGCTCGCGCTTGCGTGTTTGCTGTACGGCAAGGGCTGCCAGGTACATCACGCGAGACGCTGAACCTTTGCCGGGCTTGACGTTCTCATCCCGCAGATCTGCGGCAACGAGAGCTTCTACTTTCGCCGGGACTGCTACCTCCGCTTCCGCTCCTGCGCGCGGTGCAGGAAGACCTAGTGAGCGCCCTCAGTGCTTATCTTCAGCAAACATTGACTTTGTGAGCGTCGCGCAGCGTCATTGCCAAGAGCAAGCTTGCGAGGCAGTGGCCGGACTTGCATCCTTCTGCGCATCTTTGCGTGCCGTTTCACGACGGTACGTTCCGCACACTGCATCTGCAGGATCTCGTCATTGACGGGACCGATTTGCAGAGGGCATCAACGAATTCTCTGGCAATCAGCAGCCCGGTGCGTCTCTTCCTTTTCTGGGCTCGTCCTCGCCGAGTGACGCCTTCCTGCAGTCTGGTACCTCGTCTCCGAGCTCGCGGAGGTCCATAGCCTCTTGCTCGAGCTCGAGGAAGAAGACGAGCTTCTCCGCTATGCAGCATCTGGCTCGATGCAATTGTCAAGGTCGTCGGGGTACGGGCCCGCTCTCAGCCTTGTCGATGACTTTGTCAAGTGCAAACGAGCGGAAGTTGCCCAGAAGCAGAAGGTTAGTCCGTGACGTTCACCTGAACGCCCGTTCCAGCCAGCTAACGGCTTCCGTCTGTGCAGGAGTCGTCGGCTCTCGACATCGCTTTCTCCATGAAGGTTTCTCGTGATCGCGAAGCCATGGATCAGAAGCGGTGGGCGAAGCGGGAAGATGTGAAGGCGGTAGCTCAAGGGTGCGATTCCGCCAGCGCGCAAGGAGGACCCGCTGACCTTTTCATCCTCAGATATGTCGACGAGCTTGTCGCAAATCACGGGTGGACCAAGGAGCAGACCGACTGGTACCTTGAGCGCGTGACTTGGATGGCATCTGAGAAGCACAAGCCTCCGACAGAGTCGCCGGCGGACGACGAGGAGGGTGCGCCTTCGGGCGCGGCAAAACCCGCGAGAGCTAAGCTGACATCGTGCGCACACAGGTTGGGGCTCGTTCGGGCGATACATCCAGGGCATCCTCGACCGTCACGCCGCCGCCAAGCAGAGCTGGCAGGTCGCCAATGCACGCCGCGAGGCCCTCCGCCCGTTCTATCAGGACTACTGCGAAGCATCGTCAAAGCCGCCGCAGCTGTTGCCGAGTTTGTACGAACTCGGAAGGCAGCCATCAATCAAGCCGTGGCTTCTCCCTGCGTCTCCCCTCTGCGACGAGGCTTTGTGGGAGGAGCGTCGCCCTGTAGTCGACTCTGCGATCGACGACTTCCAAATCAACCTTCGCCTGCACGCCATCCGCCTCATCCTGAGTGCGACCACAGGTGTTTCCCTCGCCGACCTGTCTTCCGATCCCGCCGACTATCCCGAGTCGAAGTACGACGCCGACTTCTTTGACCGTCCAACATCGCTTTTCGGCGGCGAATTGGAGATCCCCTCCATGCCGGGAGTGACCATTTACTACCCTCTCCCGTTCCCGAATTGCCTCGTCGAGCACAAGTCCGACATGCGCCACCAGGAAACGATGCTCGGCGGAGGAATCAACGAGCGACAGGTCATCTTCATCCGCCTCCTTCTTGACGCTGCGGGTCTTGACGAAACGACGACAAACGCCGACGATTTGGTTTACCTCGGCGCGCGGTTCCGTTGGACGAACCACCCGTCGCAGTGGAGGAGCAAGCGGGAGACGAAGATGTACTGGGCTCAAGCGGTGCGGACAGCCGTCTCGCCCGCTCTGGACGCATCATTGCTGACCTGCATCGCCCTTGCAGCTCTACGCCATGCTCTCGCGTGGCCCGAAGCTCGCACAGCTCAAGGCAGGCGACCTTCCCGAGATCGAATGTGTACCTGTCGCAGCGGGCGACGACGAAAAGCGCGACTCGGAGGAAAACGACTCTGGCGAAGACGACGACCCGGACTCGGGCTCGAATTCGGACGCGGACGGCGACTCCGACAGCGAGGCGCATTCCAACAGCGGGGGGCGCTCCCTCCGCAGCAGCGACGGAGAGATGGAGGACGAGGAGGATGATGAGGACGAAGAGGAAGACGAGGCAGACGAGTGAGGAGGGGAGGAGGCTTCGCTTGTTTGGAGGGTTCGACGCTTGTACGGGGTAGGTTGGCGCCGCTTGATACGCTTGCATTGCTTGTACTTGATTCTACAGCAACTGGCCTTGCGGACGAGACGCTCGACGTTGAGAAGGTCACCTCGAGGAGGAGGCTTTGGTCGCCGTCGAATCCGTTCGCTCGCTAAAGTCGACTGCCAGCTCTACGGACGCTCAATGCAGCCCTCGCGACGCTCCAGCGCCCTCTTCGTCTTCGCCGTCGTCGCTGTTCGATGTCTCATCTCGACAAGCACGGTTCATCGACGAACACTCGCTTGCACTCTTCCACACGCTCACTGACCGCGCGATGAGCTCGCCGACTGCTGCTGAGCCCGCTGCGAAGCGACAAAAGCTCGACGAGCAACTGCTGCCCTTCCACTCGACCTTGCTCGCTCGCGACAACGTCGACCGGCTCAGGACGGCGCACGCTGCTTCGGCGCCGTACAAGCACGCCGTGGTGGACCAGCTGTTTGACGAGGACTTTTTGAAGCGTGCGAGGAAGGAGATCACGGAGCAGCTCAGCTTCCGCTTAAAGGAGACGGACATTTGTGCGTTCACCTCACCTCCTCGTCGAAGAGTCGCTCGCTGACCTCGTTTCTCTTCAGACAAGGTGTGTACGACACGAGGCATCTTCCAAGACTTGGTCTGACGCCGCGCGCCCCGCAGATCAACCAGACGGGCGACTTGTCCAACCTCTCCGGCCTCCCTGCCTCTGAACTCGCTCTTCTCCCGACTCTCCTCGAGCTCCGCGATGCGCTCTACAGCAAAGAGTTCCGCTCCTTTGTCCAAGAGGTGACCGGCTGCGGCCCGTTGAGCGGGATCAAGACGGACATGTCGTGCGCCGAGTACAGCGAGGGTTGCTACCTTTTGAATCACGACGATGTTATTGGCACGAGGAGGATCAGCTTCATCCTCTATCTCGTTCTTGACGAGCCGGCGTGGCAGCCAGAGGTGCGTTCGCCATCCACTTGAGAGTAAGCGCTTGCTGAGCCTCGTTTCGCAGTGGGGAGGTGCGCTCGAGCTGTATCCGGTTCTCGAGGCGGACGAGCAGAACCCCGACCGACCAAATGTGCCCGTTTCGAAGCCTTCAGTCGTGATCCCCGTGAGCTCCAGCGTGCACTTCTCGCTTGACGAAGACTGACGATGGCGTTCTCCACAGCCCGCCTTCAACCAATTCGTCTTCTTCGAAGTGCAGCCCGGCCACTCGTTCCACTCGGTCGAGGAGGTCGTCGTCGAGGGTGACAAGCAGAAGGGCGGAGTCGGCGCGCGTGTCAGCTTGAGCGGCTGGTTCCACAAGCCGATTGAGGGCGAGGAGGGCTACGAGGGGAGCGACGGGTTCAAGCCGAAGAGCAGTCTGCAGCAGTTGGTGCGTCCGTTGCACGTCTTACTAAGCAAGGGTGCTGATGCTGCTCTCTGCAGTACGCCACGACCCTCTCCGCCGCAACCCCCTACCCCGAACTTCTCTCCCTTCCATTGCCGACCATCCCCTCCACCGCCGAGCTGGCCTACCTCCAGCCACTCGTCAACTCCGCCTATCTCACACCAAAGGTCGTGTCGCACCTCCGCACCCAGTTCTGCGAGTCCTCGCACCTCGTCCTCGCCGACTTCCTCGCGCCCTCTCTCGCTTCCGAGATCGAGGTGCTCATTCGTGCGCGAGACGCAGAGATGGAAAAGGGTCGTCGCGGAGTCGAAGTCGGCGGCTCGATCACCAATAAGGTGCCGTCTCACACGGCTGGCGAAAGCGAAGCAGACGGCTGGACTGTCGTCGGCCCTCCGCATCTCCAGCGCTACCTCTCGCTCTCCCCCACCTCTACCACCGCCACTGACCGCCTCTCGTCTCTCCTCCGCCAAGTGCACGACCTCTTCACCTCCTCCGCCTTTGCAGCCCTCCTCGCATCCCTCACCTCCCTCCTCCCAACAGCCTACACAACCGCAGTCCGCCGCTTCCGACCAGGTCTAGACTACACCCTCGCGCGCGGCGAGTCAGCGTCGGACGAAGCGGCGTCGGCGAAACTGGATGTCGGGCTTGGGTTGACGCCGGAGTTGGAGAAGGAGGAGGAGAGGGAGAAGTGGGAGAGTGGGGAGGTGGGTGGGTGGGATATCTGGCTTGCGAATGAGGAGGGTGGGGATGAGGCGACTTACGGAGGTGGAGGAGCGAAGAAGGAGGAGAATGGTGATGGCGAGGCGGGCGAAAAGCAGGAGGAGCAGTTGAGCGAGCAGCCGGCGGAGGAAACAGGAGCCGAGGAAGAGGAGGAGGAAGACGACGGCCCGCTCCTCGCGCTCGAGCCGGAGTGGAACCGCCTCCACCTCGTCCTGCGCGACCCGGGCGTCCTGTCTTTCGTCAAGTACGTCTCGGCTCGCGCGCCGTCCAGCAGGTGGGACGTTGTCGGCGAGTGGGAGGTGCAGGGCGTCGAGGAGGAAGAGGAGGCATAGACGAGTCGCTGCACTGCAGAGTGTCCTTGCTACTTGCGTCAGCACTTTCGAGAGATCCCTCGCCTCCGCTCTTCCTCCCTGCGAGCGCAAGGGCTGTCAACTGCTGCGCTGCCGTCCCGGAGAGCCGGCGCACCTGTATTCGAACATGACTTGGACTGCAACAAACAGACATGCACTCGCGAAGAGCAGGAAGAGCCGGCCTGTGCCAAGTGGGTTTCGAGTGAGTCAGGCCTCGAGGTGCTTAGAGTCGGAAGAGTCACGGACGCACCTTCCCACCCGCCGAGCATGACCTTCCACAGCTCCCTCGCCCCGTCGACCCCGACGACGAATCCGACGAGGTTAGCCGTCATCATGAGCAAAACGTTGGCGACTCCTCCGATGGCAGCGAGGTGGCGGTACCAAGGCTTCGTGCCGTACTGCGCGCAGATCTGAGCATCAGCTCAGCCTCGTGAGACGGGCAAGTTTCGGCGCACCTTCGAGTACGGCACAGCCTTGCGAGCAATCATCTCGGGCACGACGAAGAGCGTGACGCCCCAGCCCCAGATGAGCAATCGCAGGCGAAGGTCGTGCCATAGCGCAACAAAGGTGAAGACGCCGAGAGTTGCGAGGAGCGGGCGGGCGGATCCGCCCAGCGGGATGTAAAGGTACCTGTTGAGAGTCATCAGCGTCGGTCGCCGCGATGGGAGAAGCGGAAGAGAGCGCACCTGACCACCCACATGTTGTAGCTGCGGTGCCAGCTCCGCCAGAATCCGAGCGTCGAATAGTTGTTCGCCATGCAGCGGATCATGTTCTCGGGCGGGACGATGCCGTCCAGCAGCGCCCAGAGGCGGAAGAGACGCCAAGGCAGTAGGAGCTGCGCGTGCTCGCCCTGTCAGCTGGACGCAGGCAGGATGAGGACGGCGAAGACGCACCTTCAGCCAGACAACTATCAGATTCCAGAATCCGACCATGCTGACCTCCGCAGGCGTCATTCCGTTCCACCAGCCCTTGCCCGAGTCCTTGAGCGCGACGACGTACATCGAGTGGAGGAGAAGCTCCATCGTGAGGAGGCAGGAGAGAAAGCGGGTCGTGTAGGAGAGAAGTGCGCGAGGGGAGGTCTCGCTCGGCGCGGGCCGGGTAGAGAGACGGTTGAGACTGGTGGAAGACGCGGAGAGAAGGAGTGGGTCGGTAGCGAGTTCCATAACGGGAGTAGAGGCGCCTCCGTTTCCGGACGAAGCAGGTTGGGCAGACGGCGCGAGTTGAGCGAGGAAGGAAGGGTATGTCATGATTGGGCCGGCCAGGTATAGTGGCGGGTAGAGGACATAGGCGATGAAATGGATGAAGGAATAGCTTGAGGCTGAAGGAGTAGGATCAGGCGCGACTGTCGAGGAAGAGGTCTTGGGCGGCGACTGGAACTGCTGCGCGGCCTGCGAGTACGCGCATATCTAGCGTAAGCATCACACAGGTGTGCAGGACTGCTTCTCGCACCTCGAGCGCCTCACTCACCTTGACCCTCGGACTCGTCGGCGGCTCCGGCAAGCCCTCTCCCGCTTCTCCCTCGTTTTCCGCAATCTTCGCCGACCACGCCCAGTAGTACTCCATGTTGAAGCTGATGAGGCGGAGCATCGAGATGTTGTAGCTGATGTGCCAGCGAGGGAGGAGGCCGCCATAATCGTCCTGCGTGAACAGGAGTCTCGTCAGCGAGTATGCAGTGCTAGGGGAAGGGATCACGCACGAGCCACGAGAGCGCGAAGTTCAGCGAGCCCCACTTGTATCCCGAGCAGATCTCGTTTGCGAACAAGATCGCAACGTTGAAGGCCCAAGTCGCGTACGGCGTCCACTCCCTTGTCCATCTTCTCCGCTTGCTCAGGCTGGACAACGATCCCCCGAGCATAGCGATGCGGTAGTTGATGCCAAGAATGATGAGAAGTTTCGGTAGACTCGAGCCGTGCAGGACGGCGAGGAGGGCGACGCTGAAAAAGGCGCTAAAGGCTGCTCGGGCGTCACGGGCGCGCTTGGCATCGAAGTGGGGGGAAGAGGGGTTGTTGGAAGGCGAGAGACGGCGAGCGAGGAAGCGGAAGGCGTGCGAGAGGGAGAGGTGGAAGAGCATAAGGGCGACGAGGAGGGGAAGCTTCGAGCGGAAGAGGAAGTATTGCGCGTCGGTGACGTCCTGAGAATGCAGTGTGGTCAGCTCCTAATCGAGTGGCCAGATCCGCGCTTGACGCCCGTCTGCTGAGGCAACAACGGATGCAAAGTAGAGAGAACTGAACGCACGACTTTCCACCCAAACAGCCATCCGTTTCGTAGCCGCCCCGCATACTTCCAGTATCCCTCACTCGTCGCTGTGTTTGCGGAAACGGACGCCTGTCAGCCCGCAAGACGTCGGAGAAGGTTGCCTGCTGCGAACGCACCTCGTGTCGCCTTGCACCCGATCCTCCACATCTGCGGGACCACCAGCGCAAAGACAAGGTAGTACGCGTAGAATTCCTTCGTTCGCCATCTCGACTGCGGCCCTTGTTGCGTGTTGGAAGCTGGAGACGCGGTCGAAGGGGTGTGGACGGTGAGGTCTGTGATGGCCCACTGTGGTTTGCCGGGCGTGCGGTTCCGTAAGAGCTGTTGTGGTATGGGCGAGGGTATCCTCGGATGCAGCTGTGCACCCATCGGAGCAGTGCGAGCGGGACCCTCTCACGCGAACAAGGAAGAGTGGGGCTTGGAAGAGAACGGCTACTTGACACCCGCTTGGGAGGCTTGCGAGCCCGCCGATACGCCTGCTAGGATGTCTGCAGCACATGCGAACGGCTCTGGCTCGTCCGCATCGCGTGCGAGCGCCTCATCGTCGACCCTCGACAAGGGCAAAGGACCCGCGACGTCCTCAACAGCGACGGCCGCGGACGCAGATCTGTTCGACGATGCAGAACTGGACCGTATCTTCAATCAGGAGGCATCGCAGGTCGCGCGAGAGGCAGAGGTACGTCCCCGTCGTCCTTCATCAGCTGGCGGCGACAAGGAGAACTCACGCCTGTTCGACCGTCTTGCAGGTCTTGCGAGTGCTTGGAGCGTTCAAGCTGAACCCGTACGAGATCCTCGACCTCAACTGGATGCCGTCTGCGGGGACGACCGACAGCGACATTCGTTCGTCCACCCTGGTTCCTCCGATTGGAGCTGCTCGGCCTGACTAACGACGCTTCTGTTGTCGCGGTGCAGAGAAGACTTATCGCAAGAAGTCCTTGCTGATCCACCCGGACAAGCTGAAGCACCCGCGCGGTATCGAGGCTTTCGACTTGCTGAAGAAGGTGCGTCTTGTTACCTGGCCAGACCATCTGTCACGCGGACTGACGTCGTTTTCCACAGGCGCAAACCGAGCTTTCCGACCCGGCAAAACGCAAACCGCTTGACGAGACGATCACGGACGCTCGCATGCTTGTTCTCCGCGAACTTGGCATCCCGCGAGAAACGCCCGACGACGATGAGCGATTGCGGCCCCCCAAGCTGCCAGCTCCGGACTTGAAAGAGCGGGTGCGGAAGAAGACTAAGGACTTGCTGATTGAGGACGAGCTGAGACGGAGGAGGTGTGTCCAGCTGTGTTCACTCGTCTCGGTCCTGATCGCCTTCTCCGTATCGGGCACTGATAACGGGGGACACGCCTTCCACAGGGTTCAGAAGATGACGATGATCGCGGAAGGAGCGGAGGCGAAGCGTGTCGAGGATGCCGTCGCCGAGAAGAAGCGCAAGATGGAGGAGAAGGAGCGGTGGGAGGGTGCGTTTGCTTCTTGCTTCCACTTTGCTTTGTCACAGATGACTCAAGCCCTCCTTTCTGCGCAGAGACGCGCGAAGACCGCGTGCACGACTGGCGGAACTTCAACAAGAAGCGGAAAACGAAGAAGAAGGGTCCGCAGGTTCTCGGTTGAAGCGTCGCTCGTCCCCGTCGCGCGCCCCTAGTCTTCCTTCCGTTGCATTGCTACACCTGCTTGTTGTCCCAGTCTGCCCGTTACTTCTCGCTGCACAAGACGCGTCCCGATGAAAGCCAACTCTTTTGACTTCTCGCACTTCGCTCGCACTCTCGCTCCGGCTCGCTGTGGATGCTGTAGGACTCGCTGCGCGCCATGGCAGACGACGACGAGGACTTTGAGCTGCAGGACGGCCTCGACGACCTCGACTGGACCGACCCCTCGCTCCTCGCTCAACTCGACGGCGCGACACAGGCTGGCGCAGCGCAGGGGCAGGGATTGCAGGTCCCGAGGGCTTCTCAGATACCGCCAAAGCCTGCACCGCCGCCAGTCGAGCCCCAGCGACTCGCTCAGCAGCAACAGCGACGACCTCTCGCTCCTCCCCCTCCAGGACCATCTCAGTTCCCTCAGTCGACGCAATTTCCGCTCGGAACGGCTAGACCAGGTGGGATCCTGCGACCGCCGCAACCGCCGCCTCGGAAACGGGCGAGGGTCAACGGTCCTCCCGCTGCTCCCGCTCCTCAGGCCAAGGCAGTCCAGGATGTCGACGAGGATTTGCCTGAGATTCGCGTCCTGGACGGCGGACAGCTCAATGGGAATGGGGCGACTACGGCGGGGACGATCTACAGGACTGAGCCGGAGCGCGGGACGACTATCGCCTTTCCTCCTCCCCCCGTTCCTCGTCCAGCCGCTCCTGCGCACCCTCCCGTCCAGCATCAGCACCATGCGGCAACCACTCGACAACCATCCGTCCAGCCAGCCGTGCGACAACCCTCTGTTCCTCCGCCAGTGCCTCAACACCGTCCGCAAGTCGCGCTGAGCCAGCCTCAACCTCTCGCTCGAGCGGCTTCGGAATCAGCGGCGGCAATTCGGTCAAGGAGTCTCGGCTCGCATGATGCAGCGGGAGGAACCGGCATGTCTGAAGTGGAGAAGCGTGAGCTGGAGGCGCTGAGGCGTGAAAAGGCGAAGGTGCGCTTCGGGCCTCTCTGAATATGACCTGGGTATGCGCCTACCCCGTGGCTGATATGCGGAAACGGTGACGCACACAGCTTCAAGAGGCGCTTGACGCGGCGCGAAAGATGGAGGAGGAGCTCAAGAAGCAGGTCATGACCAAGTCTGGCGAGAACTCAATCATCCGCAACCGGCTGAGCAAGGTGCGTTTGCTGAATTCCTCTTCTGCCCGCGCGCACTTTCAGTCTGATCATCGCTTTGCCCCGACAGGCTGAGTCCGCCCACGCTCTCGCACTCAAGAATGAGCAGCGCGACAAGGCTCAGCTGGCCGAGCAGCTCGAAGCGAAGGAGCGCGAGCACAAGCAAGCTCTCGAGCGCTTCAAGATCGAGGAGGTCTTCCGCCGTCAGGAACTCGCGACTGCCGGCCCTTCCTCCGCGCAGAGTCAGCGACACTACCACCACCCGAACCATCCGAATCTCGGAAGCGCTCAAGCAGCGAGGTTCTACTCGCGTGGAGCGAGCGCGGCGCCAGGAGCTTCGCGAGATGTGCCAGCCAGTCCATCGCTACGCCGTTCGAGTCGCGCCGCCTCGGAGCGTCCTAACGGGGTCGCTCAGCCGAAGACGCCTGCGCCACCAGCCGGTCCGCCTCCGTCTACTTTCTCGAACTTCCAGAACTCGTTCACGGCTGGATCGACTGCAGCAGCGGGCAAGAAGGGCAAGGCGCGGGACGGTGTGGAGCGTGAGGGCTCGATGGGACCGCCGAAGCAGGCTGTGAGCGTGGGTGTGCGACGCGAAGCTGCGGTTACAACGCCGACGAAGCGGAGGAGACTCGACAACGGCGAGACGAGCGACCAAATGCTCGTCGAGGAAGATGGGCAGGACTTGGGCGGCTTCGAACATGGCGATTTGTCGATGGTGCAGGAGGAGGACGAAGCGATCGGCGGGCTTCAGTGGGAGTGGCTTGCCGAGCAGCGTGATACGCGATCGCAACTCGTCGCGGCGGTGTTCACGCACACCTCCCTTGCGCCGATCGACACCGAGCCGGCGGAGGTGCTCACCAAACCCGGAACCGTCCCAACACGACCGGCAACATACGCTGCAACGCACGCGAGCACGGCCCGAGCGACTTCCAGCGCCCGCAACGCCCACTCTTCGACATTCGGCGGGCGAAGTTCTACGGCCGCGGCGACTGCAGCGCAGCAAGCGTCTGCCTCGCAATCCTCTGGGCCTCATCCGACTTTTCACGCACTCATGAACCTCCGCTTCCCCTACTCAACTCCCGCCGCCCTCGCAGCCGAGTACGAGTCGATCACCCGCGACCTCTTCACACTCCTCGGGCGTCGACTCGACCCTCACTCCTCGCCGTACTCTTCGTCTTCTTCTTCGTCGACCTCGTCGGTCCTCCCAACGTCATTCAGCCTCGGCCGCGCTTACTCCCTCGACGGCGCGCACCCGATGCTCGAGCCGCTCATCCTCGCGTACGGCCTCGCCAGCCACTTCGCATCTCTCTTGCAAGTGCTCGAGGCAGCGACACTGTCGGGACCGATGACGGCGCTGTTGAAGCTGATGGCGCATCTCGCCTTCCTCTTCCCGACCTTCGCGCTCGCCTGTTGCGCGGTCACGCCTGCGCCGTCAATGCGACCGAACGGTCACGCTGCAACGCAGCAGGTCCAACAGTCGCAGGCCCCCGTGCCACTCCTTGTCCTCCTCGGCCGCATCATCGCTCGCTACGGCCGTCCCGAACTGCCGTCCCGCGACTCTCTCCTCCCCCGCGGCTCAGGTCCTGCCGGCTCAACCCTCACGACTCGTCCCGCAGCGATTCGCTCTCGCAAGGCTCGCGTCGCAAGAACCTCGTCTGCCTCGACAGCCGCCAAGGCGGAGGATGATGCGCAGGAGCGGGTGCAGCTGGAGAAGGGGAAGCGGGGTGCGCTGCTGGAGGCGGTGTTGGGAGTGCTCGAAGGTGTTGCTTGGAGGTGTCTCGCGGTACGGAAGGGCGAGGAAGTCGAGTTGGGCGTTGGTGAGGAGACGAGGTTGGCGGAGGAAAGGTGTGCCTCATTCTTTCTACATCTGAGTAACACCGTCGCTAACGCTTTACGCTCGCTCGCAGCTTCAAGGCGTTCCTACAAACGCCGAACGCTGTGGCAACTCTTCTCGATCCGAACCACCCGCTTCCCATCTCGCTCGCGAGCGTTCGCTTGCTGGCATCACTCGCGTGCCGTGCGTCCGGACGCTCCGCTTGCCTCTACTCTTGTGCTGACACGTACGATTGCAGGACCGCCCCTCTTCCGTTCGATCCTCGGCATCAAGTTTTACGAGATGGCCGATGTGCGGTCAAGTCGCATCCCGCTAGTCGACCGTCTCGCGACGTTGCTCGTCATGCCTCGAACCGATTCTATCACCGTGCGTTAGCTCCTGAAGTCCGTCGTCCGGCATCCTAACCAATCTCTCGCTCAGGCTTCCGCATTCGACTCGACCATACTCACGCTCGCCTCGATCCTCCTCGCCTCGCACGACGACGCCATCCGCCTCTTCGCACAGAGCGCCGCCTTCGTCCCCGAGCTACTCGCGAAAATGTGGCCGGATGTGCGGACTACCTGGGAGCACGACGGTCGAGATATCTCGGAGGGCGGAAAGCAGAGGGCGATGCTGGACCGGTACGTCTCTCACGCGCGGCTGAAATTGCCTGGGGTACAATCGCTGACCGTGCGCTCCGTGGTCCCACAGCACCGTTGCCCGCCTATCGCGCCTCATCCACCTCTTCTACTACCTCTCACTTGCCCCTCACTCCGTCCCGATCGCCGAGCTTCTTGCCGGTCCTTCTACACTTGCCTCCACGACCTCCGCCGGCACCGCCCAAACGCCTCAGCAGGCCTACCAGCGCCAAGCGGTCAACGACCTCTTCATGGCATGTTTCGGCACCGTTGCGTTTGCCACGCTCGGTGGTGAGGCTGAGGACGAAGGGAGCACGGAAGGGGCGATGCCGAGCTGGGCGGAGCAGGGGAGCGAGCAGCGGAGAGTGCTGGTCGAGCTCGGCTGTGAGTCGCGCTGCGTTCTCTAGCCGAACTTGCACTGATCGCATCTCATCGCGACTGCAGACTTGGCGCAGGAGATCCTCGAGGACGTCTCGCCTGACGAGCTGGAGGAGATCGAGGAATGCTTCGGCCTAACGGACGCCGAGAAGGACCGCGAGGAGGAGGCGGGCGAAGAGGCGGACGTCCAAGCGATGGCTCTCGAGACGTAGAGCGTGCAACAAGATGCGAGTTGCGGTCGAAGTTGATACGGATTAAGAGAGAGGAAGATAATGCGGCAACAAGGACGAGAGACGGCTACAGCTGGGACTAGTACAGGACGGACTGGAAGTTTCTGCGGAAGAGAGGCAGGGGAACAGGTCAGCGAAATTGCCCTCCGGCGGAAAATTAGCGAGCGCGACGCACGGGAACACCAACTCGTTCTCGAGCGTCTTCCTCGCGACCTCCAGCACAAACTTCTCCACCTTGCCCACGTTCTTCAGGACATGCTTGTCGGCCTGCCCGACTTCGCTCTCAACCTGCGCCGAGCGGAGGATGCGGGCGCCTACGCTGGCGACTGGCTTGAGCCCTGCGGCATTTGGTCCGAGTCCTGCTGGTCGGCTGAAGGTGCCGCTGGGCCTCCGACCGGGCGTGATAGCCGGATCTGAGTCGGCTGCTTCGACGAGCGAGAGGTGAAGACGCCGTCGACCGCCTTCGAAAGCGACGATGAGAACGCCCTCGAACGCCAGTCCGGTGACGGTCAATTCGAGCGGTAGGCTCATGAAGCCTGGCGAGGGGTAGTTGATCAGGAGGGAAGTCGAGATACCGAGAGAGAGGTTGCCGGAGTAGGAGACGCGGAGGTGGAGTTGGAAAGATGGAGAGGGAGCAGACGAAGCGGCGGGTTGATAGGGAAGGGATGAATGCGAGGGGGTCGGCGATGGTGGGGCGTACGAGTGAGGGTGGGTTTGCTGAGAATGCGAACGAGAATGGCCTCCGCCTGTATGAAGACCGGCTCCAGCGAGTCCCAAGGACGGAGGATCGGGGAGAAAGAGGTTTGCTCGTAGAGGCGGAGCAGGCGAGTGGGATCGGCTTCGTGACCTCGGGCCGAAAGGTGTCGCTGCGGCGGAAGGGATGGAATGACTGTGCAAGCCGGGGGCGAATAGTGCGGCGGAAGGAGGTTGAGGAGTAGGAAGGACGCCCGTGACAGATCCTGTCGGCGAGAACGGGAACGGTCTTCGTGGGAAGAGCTCGTCTGGCGACTCTGACGGCGAGACTCCCGACCCGTTGAACGCCCTTCCAGCATCCGCCGTAGCAGTTCTTTGTCCTGCAAGTCCTCCCGGCCTCGGCGCGACCAGCTCATCCTCGTCGCCATCTTCCGCCGCAAGAAACTCCTTCTGCACATCTCGTATGTCCAGTAGCTCGATCTGCGGCTCCGTATCGCCGAACGAGAACGTCGTGACGCTGAGCGGGCCGAGAAAGTCGGGACGAGGAGCGGCGTCAAACGCGTTGGCGAGGAAAGCGGTGGCCGACTGGGTGAGGGTGGCGTCTACCAGGCTCCAGTCGAGGTCAATGGACATCCCAGCGACCCTCGTCGAGCGACACGGCGAGGTGGTCTCTTCCAACTCTCATCGCTCAACGCCCTCTCCTCGTCCACTCACTCGCGATTCGCTTTCGAAGGTCCTGTCAGTGCTGACGCACGCTATGGCTGTCTCGAACCCGTCTACTGCTCTCGCTTCTTCCTGGTTCGACGAGCAGTCGATGCAGACCATTCGCAACCGCGCTGCCCGCGATGAGCAGCTGAACCGTATCCAGAAGCATCAGAAGGCGCTGCACACGGACTACTGGGGTCAGCCGAACGGCCGCATCACCGGCGGTGTTCTGCATCTCGCCTACCTCGCGGACGAGTCTGACCAGCTCGACCCGCCCTTCCCCGACCTCGTCAGGGCCGAGTACGAACGGATCGATGCTGCTCTCGAGGTCTATGTCGGAGCGACTGGCCACACCGTCGGCGGCTTCCTCATCTACGGACAGTCGGGCGCTGGTGCGTGGAGACGATAGTCGATTCACGTCTGTTCCATCCTGATTAACCTGGTTCTCGGCAGGCAAATCTCGCTCCCTGCGGTACCTGAAGGCGCTCAAGTTTGAGCGCAAGGAGCCCGTCATCGTGACCGAAACAGGTCGCGACGACTTTGACCTCTTCTGCGAGGAGGGCGCTTTCTTCGACATTCCGCTCAACCTGCTCAAGACACGCGACATCGTCCCGCTCCGACCCATTCTTGTGCTCGTCGATGTTGATCCCTGCAGACCTGAGCAGCCATTGCCACACGTCTTCAACCGCCGGATCAAGAACATCGTCACCTGCTTTGCGACCTCCCCAAGACAGGACAGGTATCAAGGCCAGTTGCGCAATTTCCTGAGGATCGCCTTTTGGGTCATCGATCTCTGGCCTGACAACGAGCTCGAAGCCTTCACGTGCGTGCACCAAGTCCTTCCTGCGTCGCTGCCGCTTATACGTGTCTTGAACAGCGCTCATTGCCAAGTCCCGAGCACTCGCTTTGCTTCCTCGCCTCGCGTGTACCTGACGCCGAAGGAGCGTCCCTCTTGCCCGGAGACACATCTGCCGCCGTACTCCGAGGTCGTGCCGCCGCCACAACCGGAGGATCTGGACAAGCTTTTCCAGCTTCCGATGCGTCGTGTGACGCCGGGTAGCTCTGTCGCGCCGAGTTCGGCATCAGATGCATCAGCCCAGACGGCGGGAGGGCCGACGCAAGCCGACGAGGCAACCAGGACGCACATGCCTTCGCTCTTCCTCCCCGAAGTCAGTACAGCTCCCCCGTCCTACGCTCCATCAAGCGGCAACTTTTATACGTTCAACGACTACATCCTCTACATGGGTCGCACTGTTGGAGATGCGTACAAGTACCTCAGCGACGGCATGTACCGCAAGTCGTCGGATCTGCGCCGGGACATCTTTCCGACGCTTGACTTCCATAGGACGCTAAACGTCCTGTATGAAGCTCGGACGTACAAGCCGAGTGCGCCCGCATGGATCCTGGGCATGCCGGTCGCCTTGCAGCCCCGAGGCTTCGACCTTGTGTTTCTCGAGGTGCCGACGCCGGGCGTGCCTCGTCCGAATGCGGGCATGCCAAACTCCACCGTCATCCCTGCGTCGGCGGCGGTTCAGGAGTGGTTCCGCAAAGAGTTGGAAGCGGCGAAGTGACGGAACGATTTTCCTCGAATGACCTCCCTGTCGGTCCTCTCAATGCTCGCGGTCTTGGACGATCGGTGCGTGTACTATCGCGTGCTCGACTGTATCGGTACGCCTGACTGCGCCTCTGAAGAAGCCTTGGACTGATGCTTTCGTGTGCACAACGTCTACAGCACATTGACAGCACGATCTCGCCTCAATCGTTTTCTTCTTCTCCGCGAACTGCATTGTCAAATAGTCAATCCGGTCTTGTCGACCGTCTCAGAGTCGCCTTCTGCGCGAGCATCGTCGCGAGAGCATCAGGGAGCGCGCGAGGATTGGCGGATCCTGCTGGCGAGAGCTTCGTTCGCCAAGTTGATGAGGGTCGCTGTCTGCTGGACTCTGTAGCAGTTCTCTGAAGCCACGCTAGCCCCCGACGAGCGACTTGAAGGACGTGGACACTCGCCAACCCTTGATCGCTCAACCTCTCCCACTCGCTGTTTACCTTGCTCGGCTTCAACTCGCTCTGGTGGCTCGCTGTGCCGCTAGCCTGCGAACAAGAGACGCTGGCTCGACGATTGCGCCGTGCACCACCCGCAAGCCGCCCGCGCGAGCGAGATGGCGACCCCGCCTCTCCCAATCCTCTCGTTCGGTAACGGCCAACCCCCCTCTGAGTCCGACTTGCCGCCCTTCCCTACGATCCTCCTTCCTCAAGGCGCCGACTCGAATGCAGGAGCGAAGCCCGGCGGGTCGAGCGGGGCGTCGTCGGCGAGCTCTTCAACGTCCTCCAACATCGACCTCGCTCACGTCGCACGCACCGTACTCAAGGCCAAGAGGGTGGCGGTGGTCTGTGGTGCGTTACTGGAACACGCCACGATGCAAGCGAATGAGCTGACGGTCGTTGCGAGCAGGAGCCGGCATCTCGACTGCCTCTGGGATCCCCGACTTCCGCTCTGGCGCCGGTCTCTTCAAGAGCCTGAAGGAACAGCACCCGGATGCGAAGCTCACGAGTGGGAAGGACCTGTTTGATGTCGGGCTCTTCTCGGTGTGCTCAGCCCAACTGACAGCTCTCACCGATGTTGACTGACACCCTCGCTCGCGTTCCACAGTCCGAGGCAAATGCGGCCATCTTCTACAACATGATTGCCGAGTTGAAGAAGCAGACGGACGCGGTCGAGCCGACGGCCTTTCATGCGTGGCTCAAGGACCTGGATGACGAGGGGAAGCTGTTCCGCGTCTACACCCAGTGCGTCCAGCATCTTCACCCACACGAGACCGCTCGAAGCTGACGCTCGCTTGACGCAGGAACATCGACTGCCTTGAGGAGAAGGCTGGCTTGACGTACGGCCTCGGCGACAAGTCGCTCCCTCTTCCTCCTCGTCGCGCCGGGCGATCCCCCTCGAAAGCCCGTCTGTCCGGCAACTCGACTCCGACGTCCGTTCCTCTTCAGCCTTCCTCGTCCCAAGCATCCACAGCCTCGACCTCGTACCCAACTCCTCGGTCTTCCGCCTCTCCGCCTCCGACCCATTCGACCATTCCCCGCGTCATCCCCCTTCACGGCCACCTCGCAACTCTGTCCTGCTCCGCGTGCAAGCTCACCACCCCAGTCGACCCCTACCTCGACCTCCTCGCTTCCGGCTCCGCGCCAGCCTGTCCCTCCTGTCTTTCGATCGACCAGGCTCGCTCAGCAGCCGGCGAGCGGTCCCGTGGTGTCGGCATGTTGCGGCCAGACGTGGTGCTGTACGGCGAGGAGCACAAGGATGGCGAACGAGTCGGGGAGATTACCCAGCGCGACTTGATGGGACAGAGGCCGGACTTGCTGCTTGTCGTCGGGACTACGCTCAAGGTCAAGGGGACGAAACGGCTCGTCCGCGAGTTGTCCAAGGTCATCAAGCCTCCTTCGAAGAGCGCATCCACGACCGAACAAGACGACGACCCGCCTTCGTCCAGCCCGGCTTTCCCCTCGTCCTCTCAGCAAAGCGCGACATCAAAGCGTCCGCGGCAGAAACGTCCACCTCCGATTCACACCCTTTACCTCAACTACGACTTTCCTACGCCGTCGCGTGAGTGGGCAGGCGTGTTTGACTGCTGGTTGAGGGGCGACATCCAGCAGTTTGTGCAGGCTGTCAAGGACGAGAAGAAGCGGATGAAGGTCGAGATGGAGGAGAAGGAGCAGAGGAAGCGGAAGCGCGAGGAGGCGTCGAGTAGTCCGAGAAAGGCGCGGGCGGCGTTCAACGGGATGGGGAAGGAGCCGGAGAGGCCGAAGGGACGGACGACGATGGCGGCGATGAGGGCGTCTTTGCCGGTGGGCGGGGTCCAGCGACTGCCGGCCAGCAGCACGCACGGCCTGCCCGTCGATATCCCTCGCCTCTTCGGCCTTCCGCCTAACGCTGCTCTCCCGCCACTGCCTGTCACCGCACCGCCTGCTCCGCCGCCCAAACCAGTCGCCGCGGCCTCGATCTCGGCATCCAGCTTCCTCGCCTCACCCGGCGCTACAGTCGTCCGACCGTTCTCGACCATGCCTACTACAGTCGCAACGCGTGCGCCCGTCATCCCCGCATCGCCCGCATCGTCAGCCGGTAGCGCGGCTGTTGTTGCTCTCGCACCGAAGCCTCGCCTGCCCGCCCGCGCGCTCACGCGCAACTCGTCGACGTCTTCACTTTCGTCGCTGTCCTCCACCTCGTCAACCTCATCGCGCTCGACCGAAGCAACGAAGCGCACGACTCGCGCGCAAACCCGCCAATCCTCGACCTCGTCCACCTCGACCTCCTCCTCCTCGCGCTCTCGGCGCGCATCTACTGCACACTCGACGCAAATCTCGCTCCAAAGCGCGGCGGCAAAGAAGGCCGAGGTCAACCGGTTGCAGTTCAGCGTGACGAAGAAGAGTGTCGGGCGGGTGACGGGGACGGTCAAGAAGCGCGTGGCGGGGCGGTGAAAGAGGGTTGTGCTTTATCGCTTGTTGGAGTCGTGCGTGGAGTCGTACGTCGTGTTGTACAGATGCATCGTGCTTTCTCCGCCATTGAGTTGTGGTCTCTGAGGAGAGAGGGCAGTCTGTTCGCCTCACTTCCCGCTCGCGCGGCTTCCGCTCAATCTTCACGCTCTTGCACCTCGTCTAGAAGCGCTGCAACGCCCACTGAAAGCCTCGCAAGCTCGACTCGAAGTTGACATCTCACCACCCCGTCGCGTCGCCCTCGCTCAACCATCGACTGAACACCTCGCACACCGCTTCGCACAGCCCATGCTCAGCTGACTGACGCTCGAGGATGCCTCATCTGCCTCCTGCCTTGCTCGCGTGGTACCGCTCGTCGTACCCGACCCTCCAGTTCAACCCAGAGTGGCTCGAGGCTTGCGTCGAGTATCTCCAGGTGCGTGGCTCGCTGGGCACTGTAGCGGAGGCTGAACTGACTACTACATGTCTCCAGGCCAACGACCCGGCCGCAGCGACTGTCCCAGGCTTGATCAAGGCCGTCGAAGTCCAGCTTCTCTCGTCCGATCTCTCGACTTCCGTCCTCCCCTCCCCATCTCGCCGAGCAGAGTTGATGACTCTCCACCCTGCCTCTGACCGAACGATCCTCTTCACCGGCGGAGCGAAAAAGGCGGGCGTGTTGTTCCAGGTACAGCGGGTGGACGATATCGCGCATTCGGCGTCACAGCTGCAGGAAGTTCTGAAGGAGAAGAAAGAAGCGCGGCGGGTCCGCGCGAAGGGCGCAAACGCAGGAGGAGGGCGAATCATGGATCTCGACGAGGAAGAGGAAGACGAAGCGAAGAAGAAGATCTTGCCGGCGGGCGTTGAGCCGCCTTTCCCGCGTGGGAGCGGCAAGTTTGTGCTGAGTGATGGAGACACCGAGGTCCAGGCTTTCGAACTGAGACAGGTGTTTGGGCTCGGGTTGGAGGAGATCAAGCTGGGTACAAAGGTGCGGCGCGTCCCGCTCTCTCCGTTTCCCGCACGGTGCTGATCTCTCTTGCACAGCTCCTCATCCACGACGTTCCTTTTGTCAACGGCATCCTCATGCTCACGCCCAACAACACGGTCGTCAAGGGCTACCAAGTTGAAGAGATCGAGGCGGTCAAGGAGTGGATCGTTGAGAATAGCTTGCGCGAACGGCTTGGGTTCGTCCCTTGGCCCTGTCTCCTGGTCAACGCGTACTGACTCTGCTGCCATGCATGTAGCGAAGACCCCCTCCCTCATCCCGACGACGCCCCTCCCGCCCACGCCGCTCAACCTCAACCTCCTGCCGCCAACCCTCAACCGCCTCCCGATCGCAACGCTCACTCACATGCTCAGATCCAGCCCAAACCCAAAGCCCCCTCGTCCGACTACGGCGACTTTGAAATCGACGAAGCGGATCTCTTCGCTGCTGAGGCTGCAGGAGGAGCGGACGAGGACGAGGAAGAGGCTTTGCGGGCCATGGAGGAGGAATCCCGCGCTGCGAAAAAGCCGAAGAAGCAGCATCAGGAGAAGAGGGAGACGAGAGTCAAGCCTGAACCGGTTAGTTCTGGCTCGACAGGCGGGCGGAAGGGGATGAGCGAGGGCTTGAGGAAGACGGGCTTGAGCGGAGAGGTGGAAGTGTTGGAGCTCGATTCGGATGAGGACGAGAAGGAAGCGGCGGCGAAGGAGGAGCAGAGACAGGTCAAGAGGCGGAAGACGGCGGGATCTGCGACGAGCAAGACAGGTGTAGGCGGGCCGAAGCTCGGCGTGATGGAGATTGACAGCGATTGAAACACCCCTCTGTCGGTCGAGAGACGACGATGCCGAGGCTGAACGATAGAAATGCACGAGCATGCGAAGAAAGCCAAGTCTGGCGGGATGAACGACTCTACAACAAGGGATAAACAGCCCGATCCGTCTCCGTTCAATAAGCCTAACTGTCTGTCCGCTCGCGCCTCGTCTAGTACCGCGGACTGGGACTCATCGCGCCTGCCCTCGCATTGTAAGGGATCCCTCCCGCCGCCACCGCAGGAGATCCCGCCCGCGGGACCTGCGCAGCTGTGAGGGGTACGTCGTCTGCGCTGCTTGCGAACGGGTTCGGGTACGAGGGGTGCTGGTGCGAGGGTGGGGGATAGACGATCGCTGGTGGAGCGGAGGGGTGAGGGTTGTTCGTTGTGGGAGGGTTCGCGAAAGGGTCGATGGCGGTTGCGGCGGCGCCCGGAGGGAGGTGCGATGGGGCCGGGGTACCAAGGTACGGGTCGTCTGCGGAATGAAGAGATGTCAGCCTGAGAAGAACCGAACGGCGAATAGGTGAGAAGACAACGCACAATAGCTCCCGCCGTACGCGCCCGCTCCTGCACCCGCGTACGCGAGCTCATACGGACTCTGCGCCCTCGGTCCCCCTCCACGCTCACAGAACTGCTCGCTCCCATTCGGGCCATAGCCCAACCTCGGACTTCCAGCGTCCCACTCCGCTCCTCCAGCTGTCCCATGCGGCCTCCCAAACTCGTCCTCATCCGTCTCGTACCCAAACTCCCGGTCCTTCTCCATCTCCACCCCCGCACCGCCCGTCTTGCGCGTCGCGGGAGGGTTAAGCGTGGAGAGGTTCGTCTCGCCCCCGTCCGGCTGGAGTTCGGGCCACTTGATCTCGCCGATGTCGTGGTCGAGGTTGGAGAAACGTCGTTGGGTTAGGCGCCAGAAGAGGAGGCAGCCGACAACGACCACGGCGACGCCCTGCGAAGTAGCTTTTCTTCGTCAACTCCCGAAGCTAGATTCACGTGTGGAGGAAAAGCGAACGCACTCCGATGACACCGCCAATGATGCCCCACGTCTTGCCAGAAGGACCGCTGCTCGTGTTGTTCTTGACGGGCACGGCGCTCGCCGATTCTTGCAACATTGTCGAACTTGACCCGTCCGAGTTCGTCACGACGGACGTGATTGTCACAATGGAGACGGCAGACGCTGTCGAGCAAGTGAGTCAGCGACAGCACAGGCAAGAGGAGAGGACCGTCCACGCACAAGAAGAAGTGCGAGAGGAAGTCGGCGAGGACGTCGACGAGCTCGTGCTGCTCGGCGTGCTCGGCGTCGAAGACGGCATCGACGTACTCGACGCGCTGCTCGTGAGGGCCGACGTCGCGCTCGTCAAAGCGGACGTCGCACTAGCGCTCGCATCGCTCGTCGCCGACACCAGCGTCCCGCTCGCGCTCGCCGCCGAACCCGTCGCCGCCGTTCCGCTCGCCGTCGCACTGACTCCGCTCGGCGCTGCACTACTCTCCGAGCATCCCAGTCCCAACACACCACACCAGAACCCTCGTTCGGCGAGACGGACGGACGAAGTGGGCTGAGCGCGAGGGTGGTGCGCGACTGCTTCGCTCGTCGCTACGAGGAGTGCGAGGGTGGATAGGATCAGGAGATGGCGTGTCTGGTGTGGCATGGGTCGCTTCGTGGCGCTCTAGAGGGAGGAGAATGGAGGTCGGGTGCCGATGAAGCGAGCGAGCGAGCGAGAAGACTGGCGGATTGGCGGCGAGCGCGGGTGGGTGTGCGACGGCGTGCAGAGCGTGTCTAGAGTAGCTGTAGTCCTGTCCGTGCAGCGTGTGCGCCTACCTAGCGTGAGCCAGCGCCGTGAGCGAGCGGCAAGAGCGCGACTGGCACGCGACGACGAAGTTTGGTCGAGGGGCGAACAGAAGGACCTCGCTCGACGACTGCGACGCTTTCGAAGGATCCGGCGGCATACAGACATCGACGAGGACACTGCGAGTCGAACGGGTTAAGCCGGAGACTCGAACGGAGACTTGGACGATCCAAACTCCTCCTTTTGCAGACGAATAAATCATTCGTACGTCTACTCCGGCTTCGTCTAGAGCTTTGCGTCCGGCACGTCCTCCCAAAGGTCGGGCACGCCCCATCCCTCGGACGGGTCGACCGTCCGCTTCGTGCCGAACTCGAGCGCACGCTTCTCGAGGCGGGTGATCTCGTCCGTCGTCAGCTCAACCTCTGCGACGACAGTCGGTTTAGTAAGTCAGCTCGCAAGGGTCAACGGAAGGAGAGCGAGGAAGAAAGCGAGCGGCGTACCCTCAAAGTTGCTCTTGATCCGCTCGGGCGTGACCGACTTGGGCAACACGACGATTCCTCGCGCGGCCTGCCACGAAATCAAGACCTGCGCTGGGGTCGCACCGTGCGCCGAGGCGATCTCCTTGACGACCTTGTCGTCCATCTGAGGGGCGCCGGTCGAGCCGAGGGGCGAGTAGGACTCGAGGAGAACGTCGTTTCCTTGCGACCACTGCGGGATGGAGGAGAGTCGGCGAAGACAGCAAGTCAGCCATCTGTCCTGCGTAGCTCATAGTGTCTGGGAACCAGGTGCGGGAGGAAGTAAGCGCACCTTGACGAGTTCAGGCTGGGCGCAGTTCCCGTAGATGGCCGCACAGTCGATGTGCCTTCACGTCATGAGCGGGAGGAAGGGCACGATCAAAACGGAACGGCAGGAAGCGGATGAGCAAGTGAGGTCAGCCCATCTTCTCGAGGAGGAACAGCAAGTGGACCTCGACGCACCTGTATCCCGCTCCGATCGCAACCTTCACAGCCTCTCTGACCTGTCCAGGCTCGCTCTTCCACGTCCTGCGCGCATTCGCTCGTCTCGTCAGCACAGGAAGCGATGTGGGGATCAACTCGAGGAGGAGAAGGGGAACGCACCCGAGTCCGACGGCGGGGATCTTGAGGCCTTTGCTGAGCTGAAATGCGCGTGAGAATGCGGGCATCGTAGGATATGGATCTGTAGCGAGTGAGGAGAGCGAGGAAGAGAGCGGATCGGGTCGAGCAACCTCCACTTCAAGCGGTGACGAAGGTCCGGTCTGTCGTAGCGGCGTGCGACGATGAGCAGAGACTGAGCGTGCGAGATGAACCAGCAAGTGAGGCGAGCGAGGCGGAAGGGAAAGCGAGAGGCGGCGGCGAAGCTCTTCTCGAGCTGACCTTCGCAACCTCGCGCTCCTCATCCGTAGACTCGGCTGCGGGCGAAAGCGTGTGAAGCAATGCAAGCGAATCAAGCGGCGCCGCCCTCCCCCGTACAAGCGTCGAACCCTCCCAGCAAGCGATGCGTCTCCGCCCCTCATTACTCGTCCTCCTCGTCGCTCGAGTCGACGGCGCCGCCGGATGCGCGCTTGGCAGCCTTGACGCGAGGATCGTCGAGCGGCAAGAGCTTGATATTCGGGACGTCACCCGCTTCGAGCTCCCTGAGCGTCGGACCGCTGCTGTCGAGCCTAGAGAGCTGGGCGAGCAAATGCGTCAGCTAGCGCCTCTTCGCGGTGCCGTGAGCAACGCTGTCACTCACAAGGTTGTTCCAGCCGAACAAGCGCCCATGCGCCGACTTCGGGGCGTTGTCCTGCCAGGTGAAGCGCTCGCCGAAGTCGTCAAGGTCGCTTGACGTGCAGGTGTCGTCGTCGAGCTCGGCTGCGCGAAGGATCAGGCGGACGAAGAAGACGTGGCGCTGGTTCGTCTGCTTGCGCAGCTGCGTTTGCTTCGGCCTCCAGTCGATCCAGTGGAAGTGCTCTAGGCATTCCGGAAAGGCGAAAGAAGCGGAACGGTAGGTGTAGCCCCAGACACCGTCGGACTCCCTGATTGTACCGAAGTACAGTGACGTCGGGCGAGCGAAGAAGGCTTCGTCGTACTTGTTCTCGGGATAGTCGGCGGGGTCCTTCGAGAGCTTGAGGGTCGAGACGCCGGTCGTTGCGTGCAGTATTGTCTTGATGGCGGTCATGCGGAGCTCTTCGGCGTACTTCTGAAGCGTCTGTTCGATCGGCGGAAGACGACTCTCCCAGAGCGCTTCGTCGAAAGGAGGGCAGTCGTGCTTTAGCCAATCCTTGAAGACCGGCAGCTCCGTCAAGTCGCCCATGTTCGGGAGACGCTGAGCGAAAGCGCCTGCGCTTCTGCAGTATTGCTCGTAGATCGGCTTTAGCGCGTCGTAGTTGCGGTGCTCAGCCGTGGCTTTGGCGAAACGTTCGAGGGAAGCCTGAACCTCGACCCGATAGGCATCCCAGCCTGCGTAATGAGAGATCAGAGCGCGACAAGGGCATGTGTATGCACGGGACGCACCCTCTCGATTGATCTCGGGCGAGGTCTTCGGCATCTTGTCGCTCGTCCCGAAGAGGTCGGCCTGGCGAACATAGAATGCCACCTGCTCTTCCGTCCATCCATACTTCTCGACGAGTACCGGGCTGCATCTGTAGGTGGAAATCCTCATTTGAGACCGCGCCAGCGAGGGACAGCAATGACGACTCACTCTGCCGCCAACTTCTTCCGAGCCTCCCGTTGCCCATCCCTCTTTGCTCTCCACTCCTCGCTGTCGCGCTGCCTCTTCGTGTCGATACCCTTCTGAAGCGCGTGCGACTCCTGCGTGCCAGTCGGTCAGTCAGCACCGGATGACGAGGCTTGGTAGGAGGCACGAACCTTCTGCCTGACCGCGACCTCAGCCTGTTTGAGCGCAACAAAGTCGTCGACGAGGCTCTTTGGCTTCGGCTGACTCATAAGGGGCGGCGAAGGGCGACAGTAGCTATTGGTCGAAGCTGCGACCGCGGCGGCCGCGAACGGGGCCAAGTCGTCCTCATCTTGCAGCTCGAGCAATTCGCGGTTGACCTCGTCCAGATCCTCGATGAGGTAGGCAGCTGTGGAAGGGATCGTGAGCGTGACAGCGAGGGGAATCGACAAACCTCGCGGCTCACGCTCTTCGCGTTTGTGCGGCCGATAGCGGTGCAGATCAACTGCGAGCGAATGGTCAACCAACGTGTCCGTCGTTGGACAGTCATCACGCACAGTCGCTGTACGAGACGCATCGCTTGGCTTTCGGGTGGAGGTCAGGCCAGGCGTTGCGCAGCCTGTTGTCGAGGATGACGCTGAGAAGAAGAAATTGTCAGCCGCGCTTGCATGAGCGATAGCGGATTACGCACTACTGCTTGCGGCAGCGACTGCACGAGCGCATACGGAAGAAAAAGTCCCTGTGGAAGCGTTCGGAGCTGCCGCAGAACTGCTCGAGGGAAGATCAGCGGGGCTTGCGTGGTGCGAGAAGGGGCTTAAGCGTACCTGGCAACCTTCCCCGTGCATCAAAGCGACGAGCTCGAGCTCCGAAATGCCGTCGGGAAGAGGGATCTCGTCGCGGCGGCGAGAGACCGACCAAGCGCCCGTCATCGTCGGCGAGAAGACCATCTTCCGCATCGTCTTGCACTTCCTCGACAGGTGAAGGAGGCCGAGAGTGTCGATGTGACCGCAGGTCTATCGTGGAAGCCCAGTCAGCAGAGCAGCGACAGTCGGGAGAGCGGAACCTGCCTCGAGGAAGAGATCGTTCGGGAGCTTGAGGAGCAAGTCGAGGCTGAAGAGCGGTTCAGGCTGCTTCTCCGTCTCTTGCAGCTCGTCCTCGTCCTCCTTCACCTTCTCCTTGCCCTTGCTCTTCGACTTCCTCGCCTTCTTGCGCGGTCCTGCGGGCAAAGTCAACCAGGACGAGGTCAGCACCCTCAACCCTCACACTGGACCACACTTGCGCGCACTCACCAGCACCGTACGTATCGCCAACGCGTTGCGTGCCCTTCGCTCCGCCCGCCTTGCCCTTCACCCCTTTGACAAGCGGCAAGTCATCGAACACCTTCGTCGCGCCTTCCTCATCGCCCGCAAGCCAGTCGTCGTCGCTGTCGGCCTCCTTGTAGCTCGTGCGCGTGGATGCGCGTCCGCCTGCCATCGCTGGGCGTGTCCTGGCCCGGCGAGGGAGTCGTCGAGGAGGGAGAAAGAGGACAGGGGCGAGGAGGGGGTCGTGCACGGGAGATGTCAAGTCTTGCTGGACTTTCAAGATGGCGAGAACGGCTCAAAGCGTCGTCTATAGTCTGTCAAGTAGAGCGCGACTGACCCTCCTTAGGAATGAGCGGGACGAGCGAGAAAGAGACCAAGCTGGCGGGCGAAAGCCAAGTGAGCGTTTGTTTCCCACTTACACACGCTACGTAGTCGCGTGAGATCAAGGGCGGAAGAGTGAAGGGCGAGCAGGCGGGAAGAGAGGAAGGCTCAGGACGAGAAGGGCAAGCGAGCGGGCGAAGGAGCGGCGTCGGACACAAGTTTGAGGTGTCCGCACAGCCAGCAAGAGCTAGCAGGCGGGACACGAAGCACAAAGCGTTTGCGAGGCCGTTGAAGCCACCGCCGACGAGTTTTTCGAGCCTGCGCAGACGATGTGAGCGAGAGAGCCCGACTTGTCGAGTCCGCCGGCCGCAGAACAGCACGATGAGAGAGGGCGCCGAGTGGTTCCCGTGGGTAGCTGCTGACAGCTCGAGCGAGAGTCAGCGGAACGTTGGATATGGGGCAGAGGAAGGAGAATTGCGTGAGAGGCGACTCGAGTCGAGGGATGCGTTGAGAGGAAGTAGGTTGCGTGAGAGCAGGATAGTACGACAACAATTTAGACTAGACGGACGAGTTGAAGGGCAAAGTGAGGAGTCGAGGAGGGAGGAGCAGGAGGGCGAAGAGGAGGAAGTCGGAGGCGGAGGAACAGACGAAGTCGAGGTAGCGGCCCGACCACCAGAGCGCTTGTCGAGCAAGCCACAGTCGGTGAGCTACTGGCCATCCTCGGCTCGGTCCTCGAGGAAGCCGACGAGGACATCAATAACCCGTTCTTGTCGCTTCAGGAGGGTCGGGTCGGTCGTCTGCTGGAACGTCGGGACGCCAAGCTGCGTGAGATATTGACAGTCAGCTCGTGAGCTTGCGAACATGCGAATTGAGCCAGAAGAACGCACCGCGCGCAGCTTCTCCTGCTGTTCGCCCTGGAGTTGCGCCCACCTCACAAGCAGACGGCGGTCCCACTCGCGCAGCCGCTGCGACTTGATGACCGGGCTAATAACGACAGAAGACTGTCAGCGTACAACGAGGAGAGGCCTAAGCAACCGATGAGATGCGCGCACCTCACTCCCGACTGCCTCAACTCGCGCTCGTACCGGTTCCGCTCGTCCTTCAAGCGCAGCTCGAACGTCCTCTGCTCGTCCCACAGCTGCTCGACCTGCTCCAAGAAGTGCGGGTCCATTGCGAGGGCGTTGACGCGCGGGACGGCCTCTTGGAAAGTGAGTTGCGAGAGGTCCTTTGTCCGCGAGTTGAGCGGGTGCGCGGGTGCCGGTGGTGCAGGCGACTGCGAGTGTGAGTGTGTCCCGGCATCTGGCAGTGCACTGAGCGTCGTCAAGAGCGAGTTGAGCTCGTGTTGGGATGGTGCTCCCTCGCTGGAGTGATGAAGCTGGGCGGGCTGAGCGGGGTGTGCGGGTGTGCCGGGATGGCTGTCCTGCGCCTGCCTGAGCGTCGCGAGCAGGCTCTCGAGGTCGTTCTGGTCCATTGTGTGCGCGAACCGTGTGCTTTGAGCGGGACGCAGCCAGCCGACGGCTCTGGTGGACCCGTGCTCCTCACCGGCTTCGACCGCGCGCCCTTCGTGAGGGCTACGAAGAGGCGCGGACACAAGCGAGGGAGCTGCTTGGCACGTTGCGACGAGTCCGGCGCCCCACGAGCTGGTCCTCAACGTGCGAGGGAAGTCGCCGCACGCCGCCCTTCACTTTTCTTTCGCACTAAAAACAGCGACCGCGCTTGCAACGCAGCTCCAATTGCATCGGCCGGGGATGGCCAATCATCAGCAGACCGCCCGGACAATGCACCGGGTGCCCCTCGCGTCCGCCCGCCCTTCCCTCCCTTCTCCCCCTTCTTCCGCTCGAACGTGCTGCTCGCGCTCGCCCTCTTTCTTCTTCTGTTCCCGGTTCGCTGCACACGACTGCTGCGCCCGGCAAATCGATCGAAGCTTCCACGGGCGAACAACCTCGCGGCCACCCAGCTTTCCTCTGCTCTTCGTTCTTTCCCTCACCCTCTCGTCTCACGCCCGCCATGACCGACGCTCTTCACTCGTCGTCATCCTACGAGTCAGACAAGCATTCCGCGCCTGTTGTCCAGTCGCAGACCGCTCCTGTCGTCGAGGACAAGGAGCTCGCTCGCCTCCGCCGCAAGGAACGCCTTTCGAGCGCCTTCACCATCGCCTGCGCTGGTTTTGCGCTCGTCAGCGATGGACTACAAAACAATATCATGGTGCGACACGCTGAAACTCGTCTTTGTCGATACTGGCCATCGCGGCTGACCCTTCTCCTCCTCCGCAGACTGTACGGCTTCTTCCGCTCTTCTTGCTTCCATTCAGCTTCCTTCTCCCACCACAACGTCGTGCTCCGGCTTAATACTCGCGGCGTCTCGCTGTAGAGCCCATACTGATCCACCTTTCCCACCCTCGCAGTTGACGAACGTCCTGTTCGCGCAAATCTACGGCAAGGCCTACTCGTCTTCGATCTCGACCCGCCTCTCCAACTCGCTCACTGTCGGTACCATCCTCGGCCAAGTCTCCATCGGCATCGTCTGCGACCTCCTCGGGCGCAAGCATGGCATCGTCATTTCGACTTTCTGCATCGTCGCCGGCATCATCATCGTAACCGCTTCGCACGGAGCCCACGGCGCTCTCGGTGGCTTCTTCTGGTGCTTTACGATCGGTCGTGGTCTTACCGTGCGTCCACACTCCGCCGAACGAGAGACGTCGAAGCTGACCTTCGCGACTGCAGGGCATCGGCGTTGGCGGCGAGTACCCTTCGTCGTCTGCGAGTGCTGCTGAGGCGGCCAACGAGAAGATGGTTAAGTCTCGCGGACCTGTCTTCATCTTCGTCACCGTGAGTCTCTCTTCTTCCTCGAGAGATCTTTCCTCAAGGCGTCGCCTCTTCTCTCCTCGAGAGATCCCCTCTAAACCGCGCTTCCCGCAGAACCTCGTCCTCTCGTGCGGCACCATCTTCGCCTGCATTCTCTACCTCATCGTCTTCGAAGCAGCCGGCGGCCTCAACGCGAACCTCAACACCGTCTGGCGCACAGTCTTCGGAATCTCGATGGTCCCGCCTCTCGCCGTCTTCATCTTCCGCATGCGCATGCTCAACTCGCAGCTTTACCGCAAGAACGCGATTCAGCAGGGCGTCCCGCTCTTGCTCACGCTCAAGTACTACTGGAGGAGTCTGATCGGTACTTGCGTCGCCTGGTTCCTCTACGGTGCGTTGCCTTTGTTTTTGACGGTTTCGATGCTCATGAAAGATCTCTGCCGCTAGACTTCGTCACGTTCCCCAATGGCGTCTTCTCCGGCACCATCATTTCCTCCATCGTCCACGCCAAGGGCAAGTCGCTCTTCCGCCACACCGCAGAATGGCAGCTCCTCCTCGGCACGATCGCCCTTCCCGGCGTCTTTGTCGGCGCATGGCTTGTCAACAGGATCGGGCGCAGGAACACGAGTGAGTCGGCGAGAACTGAGGACGACCTTCTCAGCTTGCGCTGACTCTCCCTTCTCGCAGTGATGCTCGGATTCTCTGGCTACCTCCTCATCGGCTTGATCGTCGGCTGTGCCTACAACAAACGTACGTGCATCCTCACCTCCCCTCAAGCTGAAGTCGAGCTGACCCTTTCGACCTCCTTGTCCCTTTTCTCCTCGTCCTCCCATCTTCGCACGCTCCCTTGCCCGCGCCTATCACGACGCGAATGAACGCTATCACAGTGATCCACGTCGTTCCCGCCTTCGTCATCCTCTGTGAGCCCTTCTCCCTCGCAGACCGTCCGTGACCATCTCCTGAGCCTCTGCTGTCGTCTCCGCGCAGACGGGCTCATGCAATCGTCAGGAAACTTGGGACCGGGCGACTGCCTGGGACTGTGCGTATGCTCTCCTGGAGCGTCACTAGACGTCTGACTGACCTCTGGAGCTTTTCGACAGCGTCTCGGCGGAGAGCTTCGCCTCTCCCGTTCGCGGAACGCTTTACGGCTTCAGCGCGGCTATTGGTACGTCTAGTTCCACACTCAATGGAGTAGTTGAGGACGCCGGAAGCCGAATCGAACGAAGCGCTGATCTTCCTTGTCGCTGTTCGCCTCCTCCTCGCCTTTTCTCGCTTCCGCCTTGTTCTCTCGACGTCTCCGGCTTCTCCCGCAACCTCTGAACGTTAAAAATGAAGGCAAAGTTGGAGCTGTCGTAGGCGAGGCAAACGGAAAAAAATAGCACTTAGCGCAGCGAGGCTGATGACCTTCGTCGTCGCAGGCACTCAAAGCTTCACCCCGATCCGCAACAACCTCGGCCCGCGCTGGACCTTTGTACGTGCTCCTTTGGCTCCCTCGTGCACCGCAGACGAAGCGAGGCAGCTGACCTTCGCATCGTCGCCCTTTCGCAGATCGTCGCCGCTATCTGCGGCATCCTCGGCGTTCTCGTCACCTTCTTCTTCATCCGCAACGAGTGCGTCTTCTCCTCTAGCTCGCCTCTTCGAACCCTACAATCTGCGTCGACCTCGCCGCCGCCCGGCGAAACCCTCGACTCTTCACTTCCCGCTTGCACTCCTCCGCCTACCTCTCCCTTCCTCCTCCGCACCTCTTCATCTGTCTACTCGCATAGCAGCGCTGACTCCCTTCTCATCGCAGTCTCGGCGGAGACCTCGCCGAGGAGGACCGCAAGTTTGTCGCCTACCTCCGTTCGCAGGGCTGGGAGGGCCACATCGGTGTCTCGGGCAAGGAGGCCCTCGTCGACGCCGAGGAGGGTCCTAAGAACGACGCCAAGGCGAAGGAAGAGATGGTCGAGGACCTTTGAGCGGGCCATCGGGCGGAAGAGTGTGCATATAGACTGGCGAAGAAGGGTTATCCGGGCTCGTATTCTCCTAATTCTTGTCATCTCTACGGGTTTCAGCACTTGCAGCACGCTCCGAGACCATGCGAGCTGCCGCTGCGAGCCAGGCGAGCCGCTGAAAGCGCGACGGGCAACAAGCGAGTCTTCAGACGGCGAGGAGCAACCCAACCGGCAGGCGCAAGGTTGGCGGGAGCGTTGATCGCCTCAGCGTGTGTCTTCGAAGCCCGCAGGTTCTGCGCGAGCCGTGCAGCAATCGTCGTGGGTGAAGTTCACAGGACTGATGAGAAAAGCGGATCCGTGAGACTTCGACTGGCGAGGCGAGTCGCGCTCGCAAAGCGTGTTGTAGCTAGCTCGCATCACGACAGAGGAAGTTTGAAACCCCATACTGCGACGTGAGGGAGGGGGACGAGAGGCAGCCGGCGAACGCGCTCCTTCGCCTCCTTCCGCTCACTCGTCGCAGCTTCCCAACACTCGCTGGATCCGCTGAGCCGTGCCGAGATGACTGCAACCTTGGTACGTACGGTGCCATACCCGCAGCTAGCCGTGCGACGCTGAACTCGCGTCCCCACAGTCCGCCCGCAATGCCGCGACACCTCCCCTCCTCCGGCTCCCGCACGAGCTGCTCGATTACATTTTCACGCTGGCGTACAGCGACTACAACGACGACCTCGATGATGACCTCGTGGGCGTTCAACTCGAAGCGCAACGAAGGCTTGTTCCCGCCGGAACCGTCTGTCGCGCATTGCAACCCTTCGTCACCAAGCACCTATACGGCCGCATCCACTTCTCCTCTCAGACGGCTTTCGCATCCTTCTGCACCGTCCTCCTCGCGACTCCACAGCTCGCCAGCCTCGTGACGGATCTCCGAATCAGCTTGGCGAACGAACTCTACCGGCACTACGACGCCGTCTACGGCGACCGCGCGGTCCCGCGGAGCGTGGAGGCCGCTAACGGGCCAATGACTGTTCCGGCAGGGCTGGTGTCGGCTGCGGCGTCGTCGCTCGTCAACCTCCGCTCCCTCATCCTCGACAGGTGTCCATCGGCGCTCGGCGACCCACTCCTCCTCGACAGCACTCCGACTTCCTTCCCTCAACTCCTCGTTTTCAACTCAAACAACTGGAAATCCCGATCTGGTAGCAAACAAGGCCAAATCGACCTGTTTGCTCGTCTTGCGACTTTCCCCTATCTCATCGACCTCCGTCTCAGCAACCCGATGCACCGGTACCCGCTATTGCCGCGTATCGGTGAATGTACGCTGTCCTTCCCATCCCTCGCCAGCCTAAGGGTGGACGGCTCGGGATTCGGAAGCGAATCACTGTCTTACGACATCGGCGCCTTTTTCCCCAACTTGCGCGTCTTCGATGTATACGACCTCGATGAGGATGCTTCAATACTCCCACTCCTCGGTACCTTACCCTGCACGCTCCAACACCTCTACCTGGATCGAACGGTGTACGAGCCCGAAGTCGACGTTATCGACATTATACCCTCTCTCGCCCATCTTCCTCATCTGCAGACTCTCATCCTTGCACACGCCACCTTCACTCCTCAGTCAATACTGCGTCACCTCCACTCTTCGCCGCAACTGCGACATCTCGGGTTCGGACAGGCGAGCGGCATCACCGACAACGTCCTCGCCGAGATCGCCACCCTTCCGCAAATCGCAACGCTCGAGCTCGACCATGTCATTGGCAGGAAGGGCATACCGCTCCTCGAGCAAGCGAGTCTCGAGCAGCTGAAGCTCCTGCCGGAACTTTGGGAGCCGTACGATTGGGACTGGCAGAAGCCGTACTTCCCACCGGGCGTCACGCTTGAAGGCATCAAGGTGGCTGCCGCAATGGCGCGCAGCAACGGTATCGTCGTGGAGGGAACGGCTCTCGACGTTCCGGAGGACTTTGACGAAGCATGGCAGCGGGAGATTGTCTCGGTCGTCAACGAGCTGTACATCAAGACGGGCGACTTGTCGATGCTTGGGGAGTTGGATGTGACGTTGTCTGAGGTGCTCGAGTACGTGCGCGGGACGGTGCTGTCGTTGCGGGAGAAGCATGGCGTCCCCACACCGCCGATCCATCCTTCGTAGTGGTAGTCCGCCTCGCAACAGCAGTCATCGGCTTTCGCTTGTTCTTCTGCATGCCATGATGAGCTCGCTTCAACGCAGCGTGAGGAAGCGGAAGCGGGAAGTCGGCGCATACAGCCGATGCGCGACGAACAGTCGCTAGGTGAGCTGGAACGGAGGCGCATCGTTGCGTCAGCGAGACCGCGATGCAAAGAGCTCTGTTGATACGCATTCTGAGGATGGGCAAGTGGCTGAATGCGTGAAGGAGAGGAGGAGGAGCAGCCTCAGCAGCGAGGAAGCAGGGTGGGCAGGGAGAGGCGCGGGGACATGTCTGGTCGACGGGGCGACGAACCGGCCTCAAGGTGTCAGAAGCAATGTTCGGCAAACAGTCCCGTCAGGCAACGCTTCGTTGACCGCAATCGCCCTCCTCCTCGCCCAGCGTCGATGAGAATCGCAAGTTCGAGAGAACGCTACGAGGGAGGCTGCGCCTTCGGCCATGCGTGTGCGAAGGCGCTATTCAAGCAGCAGTAGCTCTTGAAAGCCTCTTGGCGGGATGCGAGAGCGTCGACAAGGACCAACCTGCGAGTTCGCCTCTCTCGCTCCTCCCGCTCGCTCGCTGCCGCTTGCTACCGCTCCGTGACCTGCTTGACTGCCTTCTTCTGCTCGCCGGAATGTCTCTCGAGGTACGCACGCAGCTCGCACCGTCCCGCAATCCCTGCTCATCTCGCCCTCCCCTCTCGCAGACCTCATCCCCCGCGCACCGCAAACGCCCCTTCCCGCTTCTCAGGCTCCCGTACGAGTTGCTCGACACGATCTTCGCGTACGCTTACGAGGACGACGAACATCCCGAGCCGGTCTGCCGCGCCCTTCGCCAATTTGCCGAGCGGCGCTTCTACCGAGACGTGAAACTTGTCAACTACTCCTTTTTGGCCGACTTCTGCTCGACGATCAATGAAAGCAAGCGTCTCGCACAACTCGTTCGAACCCTCGATCTCGACTTCTCCTGCTGCGAAGAAGAAAACGACCCTGAGGAGCACATCGAGCCAGGACATGCTCAGCGTACGGTGACCGTCAAGTCCTTCACGAAGGTGCTGAGCCGTCTCATTAAACTCAAGTCGCTTCGAATGGTCGAACTGGACAAGCAGCTCAGCCAGGTCTTATCAAGCACCCGCCTCGACTCGTCTGCCTTGCCGGAGCTCGAAGTTCTCGACCTGCACGAGATCAAAACCTGCGTGCTCGACGAGGGTGTATGGGCTAGGAGGCTGTCGATGCTGCGGGAAGTGCGCCTTCATAGCTCCGTCGGACCAATCCGTCTGCCCCGAGCCGCAACGACTATGCAGGCGGACACACTCGCGCTCTCCGGCGACGGCCGCAACCCGTGGCCTGGCTACGAGCTCTGCAAGGCCTTCCCAGCCCTGATCGCGTTCGAAGCGCGTGACTTGATGGACAGGTCGCAGTATCTTTCGGTCGTGCATGGTCTGCCAAGGACCCTCAAGAGGCTCCGACTCGAGCAAAGCGTCGACTTCGTCGCACCCGGCTCTCTTGACGACATCCTACCGGAGTTTCGGGACCTCGACAGTCTCTACCTCTGCAACGGCACCTTCACCCTGCCGCGCCTCACGTCGTATCTCGTCGCGGCAGTCAATCTCGTCTCACTCGGCTTCAGCATCGGCGCTCCATTGACGGACCGCTTCCTCCTCTGGCTTGTGAAAGGCCCAACTCGTCCGGCACACCTTCAAACCCTCGTGCTCGACTACGTGACCTGCCGTCGCGGGCTGACGATGAAGAGCCAAGGATACAAGCTGAGCAAGGACGCCGAGTTCACCCCTTTCCAGCCAAGGATACAAGCTGAGCAAGGACGCCGAGTTCATCGACCAGTACTTGTCCGACATTTACTCTTACATGCATTTCTAGTGCGTGCGTTGCTTCCTCCCGCGGATTATTCGAGGAGAACGGAACCGAGAGATGTGGCTGAACGAGTGGCATGGAGGTGAACGACCGCTTGCAAGCAATCTCTACACGCTCGCCTTGATTGCCGACAGGACATCCTCGAGCCCGGCGACGTCCCGCTCTGTCCTGTCCGTCTTCGTTCTCTTCGCCTTGCGCTCGCCATCACCGCTCGCCTTCGCCTTCTTGCCCGACGCTGCCGACGCAAAAATCTCGTCGACCTCGTCCGCCTTCCGCTCGCGCTTCTTCTTCTTCTGCGTCGCCGGCTGCTCCTCCTGCGTCTGCGGCTGCACAGACGCCTTCGCTGCCTCCTCCTCAGCCCTCAACCGTGCCTTCTCCTCGTTCGTCCGCTGCGCCATCTTGGCCTTCCACTCCTCCCGCTTCCGACCCCACAGCGGCAGCTCCAACTTGCGAGCGAAGAAGTGCGCCCAAGCGCTCCGCTGCAAATCGTTCTGCTTGTCAAACAGACTCTGCGCGATCTTGTCCTTGAGGTAGACGTCGGCCGAGGCGAAGCAGCGTTCGGCGACGCGCGAGCCGATGCGGTCGTCGGCGAGGGTATGCAAGTGGCCGAGGAGGGAAAGGATGAAGGTGCGGAGAGCGCGGGGAGGAACGGTCGAGGAGGTGAGGAGGACATCGAGGACGCGGGAAGAGGTGGCGGAGCGGGAGATGGCGAGGAGCGAGTCAAAGGGCAAGGCGGTGACGCTGCGCGAGGATATCGACATGAGCAAGGTCGCGAATGAAAGGGAAACAGTCGAACGCACCTGTCGAGCACCACCTGGTTGTGCGGCGAGTGCATCTTGAGCCAAGTCTGCAGGAGTACGGATCCCTGCGTCGTAGGTTCGGGTGTCGCGCCGTTTGCGAGTTTCTTCCAGTGCTGCAAAACATGGGAGGAAATGTCAGTCGGAGGAGAGGGGCGGGCGAGGGAGCACGAACGCACCGTCAGGCGGTTGAGGGTAAGCACGCAAGGCACGACGAGCTTGCGCTCCTCCTCCGTTCGCAGGCCGAACGTGTCGAGCATGAGCTGTGTTCGTCAGAGGTTAGCAAGCCCAACTCACGGTGAGAAGAGTAGAAGAGGCGCACCCCGGACACCTCTGCCTCGCTCGCGCCCAATCGGCTCGCACTCTCCATCAACGCCCTCAGCACACCCGTTCGGTAGTTGTCGATCCACTCGCCCCTTCGCTCCTCCGCAATTGCCCTCAGCTCCTTGACCAACGCATCAAGCTGCTTCTCGTCCACCCGCGCGACACCAACCGCGACGACAAAGTTCGCAACGGCGTTCGCGGCGAGTCGATGCAGCTTCTGGGCGAAGAAGGTGGACCAGAGGGCGTCGAAGACGGGTTTGGGCGCGAGGGTAAGGAGCATCTCGAAGGTCGGCGACGAGGCAGGGTGTCGCAGCAAGCCTGCGAGGTACTCTTCCCGCAAGTCGCTCGTCGCAGCTGTATTGGCCGTGCCGACCTCGCCCGAGGCGACTTCGCTCACAAGGCCGCACAAGACGCGATCGGCCCATCCGCCTGCCTGCCAACCGCCGTTCGGCTCGAGCGCTTCGAGCTCGACGAGGATGCGCATGACGGGTCCGGCAACTTCGTGCATCGCTGCGCGACGAACGCCGTCGCCTGGAATCGACGCAGTTGGGAGCGCATGTCCAGTCGTCGGGTCGACACCAGCCGAGTCGAGCGCATAAAGCCGCTCGTACATGTCCTGCAACGCCTGGCGGAACTCCGAAGGCGTCGCAAAGCGCTGCTCAGCCGCCGACGCCCGTCCCTTCCCCTTTCCCTTGCCCTTCCCGCCGTCCTTCTCCTTCGTGAACGCGACATCGTCCGCCAGCCAGTTCTTCCCCAGCGTGGCCTTCCCCTGTCCGCGGCGGAACTGCGCACTCTTCTTGCTCCGTGCGGCGGGGTCGGTCGAGGAGGCAGGAACGCCGGAGAAGACGAGGAGCAGAATACGGATGCAGTGAGAGGCGAAGGGATCGTAGATCAGGGAGGGGAGGTTCGGGAGGAGCTCCGTAAGGCAGGAGACGAGGAGGGCGGACATAGTAGGAAGACTGTCGGCGCTGGCGGAAGACGGGCCGGTAGCGATGTTGCCGCGAGTCTGTTCGCAAGGAGGTCAGTCGGGAGGACACAAGTGAAGAAAGCGACTGCTACGCACCTCGCGGTCAACAGTCTCGCCTGCGAGCTCGAACAGCGTCTGCAGGACGTGACTCGCGTGCCTGTGCTTGACGAGCTTGTCGTACATGCCGGTGAAACGGTCGAGCAAGACCCGCTTCGCAAAGTCGTCCATTGCGTAAAGAAGCTGTTCGAGCACGACGCTTGTCTCGGGATCGCCTGCGAGAGCGACTTCGTGTCCCGAGAGCGACTCGAGCGCCGAACGGAGCAAGAGAGGTCGCTCGTCCTCGATTTCCTCCTCGACTTCCTCGCCGTCCTCGTTCACGATGATCTGCGTCTCGCGCTTGCCGAACCCATTCGCCGACATCTCTTCGATCTGCTCAGAGATGCGCTTGAAGTAGGCCTTCGTGTCGGGGTCGGGTTCGGGTAGCGCATCAGGGTCGACCGGGCGAGATGACGAGGGGTCGCCGCCCGTCGTGGGCAAGCCGTCCCAATCCATGCGCGTCTTGCGCTCCCTCTCCCGCTTCTCCCTCGCCAACTGAGCCGCAGCCTCCCTCTCCTCCTGCTCTTTCTTCAGCTGTTCCGAGCGAGATGCACTTGTCAACTCCTCGCTTCGCTCAAAGCAGGTGTAGCGGCCTGCACGTACCTTCTTCTCCTCCTTGCGCGAGTTTGCGCTCTTGCGCTGGCGCGGGCGAGGCATGGCGAGTTGCGATGAGGGTCGTCGAGCGAGCGAGGTGAGGAAGAGCTCTCGTCGAGCGGGAGAAGCGCTGGGCGGTCCAGAAAGGTTCAGCAAGCCAGGGGGAGTGCTCTGCAGCTGTGCAGGCGTGTTCAGCGAGCGACTGCGCGTGAGGTGTCGGGTTGACCTCTTCCCCTCGAGCTTGCCCAAGAGGCATCCCTTGACCTCGCTCGACTGCTCTTAAAGGCGCTGCTAGACTGCTAGATTGACTTGCTAGAATCTCAGTATCTCGCCAGTACCGCTCTCGCCTCGAACGACGCCGTACTCGCGCTCGCCCATCCTCATCGCCTCGCCCAAGTTCAACTACTCTTTCCACCCTTAACACAGCTTTACTGGGCCTGCTGAGGACATGCAGACGACTGTACCGAGGGTCTTGACCATTGCCGGGTCAGGTGCGCCCGCTCCAGCGATCCGATCCGTCGCATCGCCCGCTCACCCCACTTCCTGTCTCCCTCGGACCCCTCCTTTCGCCTCTTGCTGCGTCTGATCCGCTTGATCTCGCACGCACAGACAGCGGAGGAGGAGCTGGTATCCAAGCCGACCTCAAGACCATTGCCGCCTTCCACTGCTTCGGCACCTCAGCCATCACCGCCCTCACCGCTCAGAACACCCTTGGCGTCCAGGCAGTCGAAGGCGTCTCGCCAAGCTTTGTCGTCAAGCAGATCGAGTCCGTCTTGGACGATATCGGCACGGATGCGATCAAGACCGGGATGTTGTACGGCGAGGAGACGATTCGGGCGATTGTTGACGTGCTGGAGAAGCGGTACGGACAGGACAAGGAGAGCTTGAGGCTCGTCGTCGATCCTGTATGCGTCAGCACGTCCGGTCACTCGCTCCTCCCCCTCTCGGCAGTCGACTCGCTCCGGAAGGACCTCCTTCCCTGGGCCACGGTCCTCACGCCCAACATTCCCGAAGCCGAATACCTCGCCGGCTGGGAGTCCGGCACGATCAGCTCAGTCGAGGACATGGAGCGTTGTGCGAAGGAGTTGGCGAACACGGGAGCGCGGTGGGTGTATCTGAAGGGCGGGCACATGCCGATCGAGAAAGGCGAGGCGGGGGAGAGGGTCGTCGTCGACTTGCTGTGGGACGCAAAGGCGAAGAAGTCGACGACATGGGAGCGACGGTACCTGGACGTCAAGAACACGCACGGCACGGGCTGCACGCTGGCAGCGGCCGCGGCATCAGAACTTGCGCGAGGCAAGACAGGTGCGTTCGTTTCTCGTCCATTTGGCTACAGCTGTGCTGAGTGGGTCATTCTCGCAGTGCCCGAAGCTGTGCGCTGTGCGGCAGACTTTGTCGCCTCCGCCATTGCAACCTCCTACTCGATTGGCAACGGTTCAGGCCCCGTCAACCACTTCCACGGTCTCATGTCTCGCACCCTTCCCTTGTGAGTCCGCTCCTCTCTTCACTTGCCCTTCTCTACTGACGCATCTTGTCGCGCAGACCGAACCCGCACTCCCCGACCCCCTTCACCGACTATCTTATCGCCTACAACCCCTCCGCCTGGTCCCGCTACGTCAACCACCCGTTCCCGCAGGGTCTCGCAGACGGTACGATGCCGCTCGAGGCGTTCTTGCACTTCATCCAGCAAGACTACCACTTCCTAAAGGTTCGTTCCATCTCGTTGCTCGCCTACGCTCATCCACTTCGGATGGGTAAACTGATCCGGTATGATGGCGATGTGACGACAGCAATACGGTCGGTCGAACGCGCTTGCGGCTTACAAGACGGAGGACATGCACCTCATGGCCGGCTCGATCCAGATCGTCAACGACGTCGTGCGCGAGACCGAGATGCACGTCAAGGTGCGCGTTCCCCTCTCCTGCTTCTCCTCTCTCCCATCTGACACGGTTGGACGGCGCAGTACTGCGAGAAATACGGCATCTCCCGCGCACAGCTCCAGGCTATCCCGGAGAGCGTGACCAACATTGCCTACACGCGCTACGTCCTCGACGTCTCGTCAAAGGGTGACTTGCTCGATGCGAGGGTCGTCACGGCGCCTTGTTTGATCGGGTGCGTCTGCTCTCGCTTGATCGGCTTCCGCCTTACTCTCGAGTGAGATTTGCTGCTCATTGCCCAGGACTGCGCGCAGGTACGGCGAAGTGGGCCGTCGACTCGTCAATGCCACCACCGGCGTGAACCGCGACGAGTCGGCGAACCCGTACTGGGGGTGGATCGCCGAGTACGGAGGAGAGTGGTACCAGGGCGCGGTGAAGACCGGTATTGGTGCGTCTCTCCTCTCCTCGCCAAGCTTCCCTTCTCCCGGAGCACTAGCTGACGGACAGGAAGAGGGTGTGCAGACGTCCTCGAACAAACACTCCACGAGTCGCCTATCTCCCCCTCGCGACTCGCCGACCTCGCCCGCGTGTTCGAGAAAGCCACCGAGCTCGAGATCGCATTTTGGGACGCGGCGATCGAGGCGGGGAAGAAGAAGAGGGAGGAGGTGTTGGATACCAAGGGGGGGATGCCGCAGTAGCTTCCCGGCGGCGCGTGCGACGAGGCTTAGAGGAGGGAGGAGGAGTAGAGCGGTATCGATTAACGCAAGTTCGTCCGTACCTCTCGCAAAATCTGGAGAGGAACTAAGTGGATCCGAATGCATGTACGGGAGAAAAGCAAGCGAGATGGCTTTTTTGGGGTACGGAGACACTTCAGGTTCAGCAGACTTTAGGGGAGGCTAGAGAAGCGGACGACGACTGTCCTTTGACGATTGTCGGTAGTGGAATAGGCACGAACGGGGTGGCGGGGATCAATTTGAATTCTCGGAGGGTTTAGGTTCTTCAAGCGAAGACGAGCGCTCCGACAGCCGCAAGCGCGCCACCGAGCGTGAGCGACTTGGTGATGTCGAGCGAGCCTGCGCCGCTCGAGGGCTTCGAGGAGCCGGAGGGCGACGAGCCGGTTGCGGTGACTGCGCCGGTCTGCATGCCGGTTTGCGAGGCGCCGGCCTTGGAGGCGGACGAGGCGCTGTCACCACCAATCGTCAGCTTGGCTGGAGGAGGGAACAGAAGGAGGGGAACGCACGCAGAGGCAGCAGCTTGAGGGTTCGACTCGGCATTCGCGAGGACCGACCCAATCAAGTGGACGACACCGTTGCTAATCGGAATGTCGGCACGAATGATCTGAGCCGTCGCGTTGCTCGTCTTGACGAAAGCACCGGTCGAGTTGGTCATGAAGGAGATTGGGGCGCCGCCGGCGGTGGTGAGGTTGCCTGCCGAGCCGAGTTGGGTCGAGTAGGCGACGGTGCCGTTGAGGACGTGGCTGTGACGCAGCGTTCGTCAGCATCTCGAAGTCGAAGAGGGGAAAGTCGAACGGCGAGCGACCGACGCACTTGAGCAAGACATCGGCAATCTGAGTCTGGTTAAGCTGTCCAATCATCGACATGGCTGCCTGGAAAGCACTGTCGACAGGCGCGAAAACGGTGATTCCCCTCGCGGACGCAAGGGCGGGGACGGCCTGAGGAGCGTATTGCTGGAGCGCGCCGACGAGGTTGGTCAAGCCGGCGGCTTGGGCGGTCGCGGTGAGGTTCATCGGGATCCTGTGCGGTCATTGTCAGTACTTCGCAACGTGAAGACGCTGGGTAGGACGCACGAGAGAACCTGGGGGACGACGTAGACGTTCCTGCACAGCGAAACGAAGTCAGTCCGTCGGCCTTCTCAAGCTCAGAACTGAACGGGCAACGCACAAGTTCTGGTACTGAGTAGCCATGGTCGAGGTGACGTTCTGCGTCGCGCCGATCCAGGTAACTTGCTGAGGCATCATGCTCATCGACGAGTTGTTGCCGTTCGACGACGAGTTTCCGTTGGTCATGAAGACGCCGACTTGCGACTGGTTACCGGCTGCGGGCCGTCGATTCAGTCGGGCAGAAAACAGCGAGGACGGAAGGGGAGGTCGAACTTACGCAGCTGGACATACATCGAGTCGTTGAGCGCCGAGCGGAGGATCTGGTGTCCCGAGCCGTTGCTCATGAGGTCTCCGCTGTAGACATGGTAGAGGAGGGTGTTGGCGACGAGGGCCTGGTTGCTCGTCACGTTCTGCGGGAGGGCGGCGAACGCGTGGATCCGCGAACGAAGTTGTCGGTCAACGACCTCGTCTCGACGGAGTGCAGCGGAAGTAGACTTATTTCGTTTGAGGGCGCGAATACGGTGTGGTTGCCTGGTATAAAACAAGCGAGACGGTCAGCGACGAATTAGAGCGTCACGCGGGTTCGAGTGGGGACGGACCGTTCTGGAGGAGAGGGAGGAGGGTTGCCGCATTGGCCTGGGCGAGGCTCGCGAGGGTCGTCAAGCTGTGCGATGCATCGTCAGCGACACTCTCGGGCGTACGAGATGGAGCGGGACAGACTTGGCAGCCTGGAGGGCCTGCAAGAGACCGGCGGCATACTGGGTCGAGTTTCCTCCGCTGCCGGTCGAGTTCTGCGCCGATGCGAGTGCGAAGAGTGCGGCGATGATGGCAGCAGTCGAGAACTTCATCGTGTGCGTCGTTTCGAGGTGTACGAGGGAGGGAAACGAGGAGAGAGAGCACGAGGAGAGCAAGGGCGGGCAAGTGGGGCAGCCGAGGATCGAGCAAGCAAACGGGGTCGGCGTACGGGATCGCCCAGCTTCTGCGCAGAGACACCGCCACGCGCACGGTGCCGCCATCGAGATCGTAACAAGGTCGCGGCGAGGCCTTGCGAAGGTGAGCAGACTTATACGTTCTCTTCTCTCTCTCCGCTCAGTATGGACGGAGGCAAACTCACTCCGATGCAACAGACACGAAGCAATGATCAAGCGCAAGCGAGAGGAGAGGGGAAGCTAGACCGGGGGAACTCAAGTCGCTCCTCCTCCTCCTCCTCCTCGCTCCTTGAAGGGCGGCCAGTACTCACGCCCTCCTTTTCCCTCGACTCAGATCCTCATCGACCCGCCCTGGCGCTCCTCCATCGCG